>NC_056667.1:57497741-57801209 GCF_018350195.1 Panthera tigris
CGGCTACCTTCATAGTCTTCGAACGTTAGCAGTCGATGAGAATTTCCTTCCAGAATTACCCAGAGAAGTGAGAAATAAACTTGTTTTTGTTAACTAACTTTTAATGAATATGTTTTGGGATTAAGTCTTAACTGTTGTAGTAGCAATGTAGATTCATGAGTTGAGCTGTCAATGTATATAGGAGTTATCTGTATAAGTATTTATTGATTATTATCCTTTAAGTAATATGTGACAAGTGCTTATATTTGACTCAGAAAATGCATTTGACTCGAACACTACTTGCAAAGAAAAGTAATAAAATATTGTAAGTTACTCAATGCTAAGGAATGCAGTTTTAGATAATTTAAATATTTTGCTCTTAAGAATAATGATAAATAGCATTCTGGGATCATTACATTTACATTTCTGAAGTGAAAGATTTTTAATGTAAATAGTTTTTCTAGGTATCATGTGGCATAATAATATTATTTTTATTTTAGAATTCACCAGGAGGTTCTGTTGGTTTTTCTTTCTAAGTGGGATTTTTATTTATTAATGTCAAGAAAAAAATGTGGGGTATATTTTCAATTTAACATCTTATACTAAACATTTTCATAATGAAGGAACAATAATCAATATGCCATTATTTTAAAACCAAAAGTTATGAATAGAAATAACAAGTACCATTGCAACATGAAATAAAACTAACTTTGTCAAGGCAATGTCAACATCTTTTGAGTATGTATGATCTATTAGCACTCACTTGGATGGACAATAAAAACAATGTAACTTATTAAAACAATGAAGTTAATGAGCATTCTAAATAACAAAATTATAAAGAAAATTCTTCCTTCCTAATGTGCAAAAGAATATGAGATATATGTTGCCTTAATACCTAGAGGAATATATATTATATATACACATATTTTAAAGAGTGGGATTATAAAAAATAAAACAATAGACATATTAAGGGAGTCTTAAAAGTGACAAGAAAATCTGTAAATTAATTATTTTAAAATTAAAAATTAATATAAAATGGTTTACAGTGTATTTCTTTATTTTCTTTTGTTACCCATAGATTGGAAGCTGTAAGAATGTAACAGTTATGTCTCTACGTTCCAATAAACTGGAATTTCTTCCTGAAGAGATTGGACAGATGCAGAAACTAAGAGTCTTAAATTTGAGTGACAACAGGTATTTCTGCAACATTTCACAATCACATATTAGCTATTTACTAAAAGTAAATTATTATTATATCTTGTTAATGATTTAAAAAATATTTTCTGTCTTATGAGGTTTATAGAATGTAGATATCCATGTTTTATTGAGAAAATGGCAGAAGCTAAATTATTTTTAAACTGATATTTCTAAATTTTTGCATTTGATTAATTTCAGATCATATATTTATTATGTTTAAATTACATAAAATTTGTACACCCAAATTTATATACTAAAACCCTCCTATATTCAGAAATCATAATATTATGAAAACATGAAAAAATTATAATAAAAAGCTACAAAATTTATTACTTAAAATATGTTTATAAGTATATATGTATGTATGCATATGTATATATTTTTGTGTACATATTTATGTTTCCAGTAAATTAACTGGACAGTGTGTGTCTTGTCGACACCATCAAAATGCTGAAAGAATATTGCCAATTAGCTAATATCAAAAGCCATAAAGTTTGTACATTATGGTAAAGACAACCAAATGGCTATTTAGTCATGTTCAGAGCAAGGCAAAAAAAGAAAAGATAGGTGCTCTTCTTGTGACAAAGTTGTTATAGTGGTGGATACGCAAAAACAGAAAAGCAAAACTGCAATTCATCTTTGTTTCCACCACAATTGCCCTCCAATAGGAAAGGATAAAAATAAATATTGACTGAAGATAACTACTCAGTAGATAAAATGATTATAGAATAAAACATATAAAATATATTTCAGTCAGACAAGTGATAGAATGAGAAACTGAGAGATTGCAATGAAACTGTCAAAGATGGAATCATTAAGAATGTTCAGATCTGTAAGTTTCAAGATGGATGTACGAGTTCTCATTTGTTTGTTGGTTTGAAGAAAATAATAATAATAATGTGATTTTCAAAAATCACATTCACTTAGTAATTCAATAATATTCCATATAAGAGAATAAGGCATTTTATTAAAAGGTTTGGGATTTAATTTTTAAAATCAAGATGGCAAGGAAGCTTCATACCTTGGTACAAGAGTAAATCCAATCAAATCAATCTCATTCTCCTGTTTGGACTGGGTTACCAGACAGGAAAATGAGAGAAATGCTTTGAATGTTCTACATGACTTTCAGCAAAACATTTTTCAAAATTTTCTAATTATATTCTTATGAATAAGATTAGGAAATATGATAATGTAGATATAATAGGAAGATGGATTCTCAGTAGATTCCATTACAGTCCCCAATGGAACTGAGCTCCATTACTGTTGTAACTTGGAGAGGGGTTTTCTCTCTTAAATTCTTGGTCTGCTCAACTTTCATTCAGTAATAATCTGCATGATGATATAGAAAATATGCTTATCAAATATTTAAAATGACCCATAATTAGAAGTAATACTAATAAAGTTGTTTTTTAACTATTTTTATTGAGGCATAATTAACATATAGTATTACATTAATGTCAGATGTACAATATGATTCAATAATTCCAAACATTACTCAATGCTCATCACTATAAGTGTACTCTTAATCTCCTTTATCGCTTTCAGCCATCCCCTCACCCACTTCCCCTCTTGCAACCACAAGTTTCTTCTCTGTATTTAAATGTCTTTTTTTGTTTGTTTCTTGTCTTGTTTTGTTTCTTAAATTCCACATGAGTGAGATCATATGGTATTTGTCTTTGTCTAACTTGACTTCACTTAACAGTATACCCTCTAGGTCCATTCTTGTTTGACCTGGAAAATAGCAAGATCTCATTCTTTTTTGTGGCTGAGTAATATATATTTATAGATATAGACATAAATATATCTATATATCGCATTTTATCCATCAATTTATGGACACTTGGGTTGTTTCCATACCTTGGATATTGTAAATACTGCTACAATAAGTGTAGGGGTGCATATATCATTTTGAATTACAGCTTTGATTTTCTTTACCTTAGGTAGATACCCAGTAGTAGAGTTACTTGATAATATAATATTTCCATTTTTAATTTTTTAAGGAACCTCCATACTGTCTTCCATAGTGGCTGCACCAATTTACAGTCCCACCAACAGTGCAGCAAGGTTCCTTTTTCTCCACATCCTCACCAACACTTGTTATTTCTTGTCTTTTTGATTCTAGCTATTCTGACAGGTATAAGGTAATATCTCATTGTGGTTTTGATTTGCGTTTCCCTGATGATTAATGATGTTCAGCACCTTTTCATGTGTCTGTTGACCATTTGTATGTCTTCTTCTATTCAGGTCCTCTGCCCATTTTTAAATTGGCTTATTTTTTGTTTGGTGTTGAGTTGTATAAGTTTTTTTAATATATTTTGGATATTAACCCCTTATCAGATATATCATTTGTAAATATCTTCTCCCATTCAGTAGATTGCTTTTTGGTTTTGTTACTGGTTTCCTTCACTGTGCAGAAGTTGTTTGGTTTTTTTTTTTTTTGTATAGTCCCAATAGTTTAATTTTGCTTTTGTTTCCCTTGCCTGAGGAGACATACTTAGAAAAATATTTCTATGGCCTATGTCAAGGAAATTACTGCCTGCTTTCTTCTAGGAGTTTTATGGTTTTAGGCCTCACATTTAAGTCATTGATCAATTTTGAGTTTATTTTTGTGTATGGTGTAAGAAAGTAGAAAGTCTGCTAATGAAGTTATTTATTCAACAAATAGAGGATAATTCAGTAACCACAATGGGACAGACATATTGCTAGATGGTAGGGCAAAAGGTATGAATAAGTCATTGAGAATCTCACAATATCCAGGAACTTATTTCATCAGGTCAGTTATATAACCTTAATTTTTCTCCTACTACAGCGACTAGAACATAGTATAGAGCCAACTAATATTTCTTAGTTAATGAATTAATCTATGACTTAACTTGCAATTAAAATCAATATTCAACCAAATCTGAGGCCAAATTTAACATTGCTATCAGAGAAAGACCTGGATAAAAGAACTGGATTAAATATGAAATGCTTGGATAAAAGATTAAATATGAAATGTCATCCAAATGTCATGACCATCACAATTTCACATTTATAATAGAATGCATTTTAAAAATTTTGGTATTATAGTTTAGGAAAAATTATTCCCATGCACTGTCAACTGCAAGATTGTTCCTATGGTGAATTTATTGCACATTTGTGATACTAAATAGAAGCTCACTTTTAACATACGTTACTGGGGGACTAAGGAGAATTGAGTGTAACTTGTCCTCCTCTAACAGTCTCTTTTCCTTACACTCCACATTTATGACTGGGTTGATGATGATTTGTCATGCATTTTGTTGTATGATTCCAGAGTTTCCCCCTCACATAATTTCGATGTGGCAGAATTGATATTCTACTTTCAATTCATCTCCATATGATGTGGAAAAATTCTTCCCATAACACCTTACTTCATAATTCCTGGCTTCAATGAAATTAAATAACCAAAAACTACAAACAGTTTTTACGTAATTTAGTTTCATGTTATAAATACTAGTATAACAAATAATTTCATAAAAAGAGAACTATGATATAAATCAGTCTCCATTACTCTTTATATGCTTATTTATGTTTTATAAATATTTATGAGCTCAGAGAGGTTATTATATTCTTCCTAAAGTTATCTGGCTAATGTACACTGTTGCTATTTGTATTGGCTATCAATATCTTTTCAAATTTACTAAATCATTTGAAGTGGTCACTCCTTTTGCATATAATATAAACCATTTCCACAGTCCTTACTGATTATTGTAATATTTTCCATTTCCATTGTCAAAATATATGTATTCACGGATTGGCTGAAATAATTCCAACATATTAAAGACTTAAGGAAATTTTCATTCCAAGTTCTATCTAAAATGTGTACCTCTATTCAAAAGTGAATATGCAGAAATTAACAATGAATCCAGTGGCAGGCTTTGTTTATATTACCACTTTGCTGAGTAACTATGATGGCAATCACATATATGCCTATGCAATCACAATTTATGCATCATACACAATTTCAGGGATATCAGATAATATGTTGAAGTAGGCATTTGGCAGTTTGGTCCTCCAAAGGCTAAAGCCAATACTAAATAGATCATTTCAATTGAATATCATAGCTGACGCCAAACTCACATACCTCAAAATGCATTTTTAAAAATTCCCTCTTGGAATACAAAAAGGTGACAGAACAAAAGGACATGCTCTCGGGAGTCATCTATAGGAGCTGTAGATTCCTTTAATAGTATGACAGACATGACCCCTTCCCATCATGGAGCCTACAGTTCTGTGGGGAGTTCAGCCAGCAAAACTGTAATCACAAAAATAAATATATAATTACAAACTATGATGTGTTCCATCAAAGAAAGTATAAGGTACTTAGAGACTACACTGGGGAAAGTTATTTACATAAGGAGGCAGGAAAAGCCTCTTTGAGAAAATGGCATTTAAGAGCTAAAAGACATGTGGGAATTAGTTAAGTGAAGTTGTGGAGAAAGAATATTCCAGACAGATAAGAGTTTGGCTACTCCTTGTAGTGGGCTGATAAAAGGCCAGTAAGTGGAGCTGGTGGGACTAAGCCAGGAAAAGAGTAGCAGAAGTTTCTGGAGGGGATTGGAGGGCCAGATCTTGTAAGATCTGACAAGGCATGGTAACAATTTTGGATTTTTTTCTAGATGTGATAGAAAGCATTTGGAGGATGGCAAATGGGGATTTTCACTTTTTAGAGATTGCTCAGACTACTGTAGGGAAAGAATTAGAGCAAAGAATGAAATCAATAAGTTACAGTATTTTAAATAATTCTTCATAAAAATGAACTATATCCATCTTCACCCACGCTATTAGAATTTTCTTGTTTTCGCAGGTTGAAGAATTTACCATTCTCATTTACCAAACTTAAAGAACTTGCAGCTTTGTGGCTTTCTGACAATCAGGTAAAAACCGTTATTACCTGATTTATTTTGTTTATTAAGATGAACTACAATTTAAGCTTTGAATTACTAACGTATTCCCAGTAGCTACCTTTGGCATATACTACAAAATATAGATCCCTTTATCTTCTGAAAGATTTTTGTAAAGATAGCAGTTCAAGTGTGTATTTCATTGCTACAGATAATACAGTACTATAATCTCCACCCTCTTTAAATACTTTGATTTAGCATCGACTTCATTCTCATGTATCAAACACACAAAACGATCATTTTTATAGCTTTGTGCTTCTAAAAGGTACTTCTGTGTCTTTAGGGGATGTTCTTTAATTATATCTCTGAAGGTAAGGAATAAGAAATCACAGAGGGAATTATTATCCAATGTATTCCTTTTTAAAATACTTTCAATTATAATCAACTTAATTCTAAAATTTTACACAAGGAATTTTCAGATATATTTTGTGACTATTATCAGTATTTTCTGTGAAATTGGTTTGAGATTATTTTTTATAATCACGAAAATAGATTATATTCAAATTAGTAATTGAGTGTTAATGAATAACTTTAATAACTGGAAAATAACAAGAAATAGTTGAAGACATCTGATTTGCCACCAGAAAAAAAAAATGGTGGTGGACAATTTTGACATGGCTTATTAATCTTTACTTTTTTCTCATAATCCCAAAATTTTGAAACACCTTTTTGCAAATATGAATAGCCAAATGAAAACAAATCATCTTGAATTTAGTTTGTTATCATTATCTCCTGAGCATAAACGCAGCATTACAGGTAAATGAATTGACCAGATTTCTAAGTATTGGGCTACTTCTGTGAAAAAATTAAATCTCTACAAAACATAAAATGTAAGTGTAAGAATAATGTTTGTGTCCCTACAGTCATTATAGTACTTGCTTCCATCTGCTGAAGAGAAATTAGATTCAAATCCAAATCTTATCAATGAACTATAGATTTTTCAAGGCATTAATATATCATTATAAATAAATAATTTCTGGATTCAATGTGAGTTATGCTAATGGAACAATCTATTCTACAGTCTTTCATTGTGAAAAAACATCTGCTAATATCATGATTTATTATTCTTGTGGGAGACTGAACTGAACAATGACTGCATCATTTAACTTTTATTTATAACAGTGATTTAATGTGTTTCTGACTCAGTTGCATGAGACAAGCTGATATGCCAAATCCACTTTGTGTTTCACTCCTATTAATAAATGTCATGAAATTAGTGGATTTTTTAAACATTAGATATCATCATTTCCAATAAGGTATATATATACATATGTATATATATATATATATACATATATATATACATATATATATGTATATATATATATAATTTAATATCAGAGTTCTACAATACCCTTCAGAAATTGTATTTGTAAAATCAAATTAATAATAAAGAATTAAATATTACCATCCACAAGAAATATACTGATACATCAGGTACAACAAGAATAGTTGCTTATTTTTATGTGGACTCTGTCTTTGGTTACAAAAATATCTCTCAAAAAATGCTTCTGTTTTAACCTAATTAAATTCATAGATGATTTTGCAGTAGCATGGATTTGATAGCAAATCCCATTTGTCTTTTTAGGGCAGCAGTTTGTGAAAATGAATGAGCATATAGAACCACACCAAAAGCTTACTTAGTTGAATAATTTAATACATCTTGGTCTCTTTAAGACTAAAACTGACATTGCTCAGTGAAGATGATAGGTTTTGTAAAAAAGTATCCTACAGAAAAAGAAACTCTCAGTATGAAGACCTTAGAATTTAAGAATATTCCTCAGCAATAGTCTTTTATGTAATCCTTAATTATTTTATTACTTTTTTCCTTGCCTTTCTTTTAATTGTTCATTCAGCTCAGTGAGGCCAAACTATTGACCATGTCTTATATAAAAGTAATATTCTTCATATTCACTATCTTATTAATCTATTTTGTATGTTCTTTGCATCTAGTCAAAAGCCCTTATCCCTTTACAAACTGAAGCCCATCCAGAAACAAAGCAAAGAGTATTGACTAACTACATGTTTCCCCAGCAACCTCGTGGTGATGAAGGTAAATTATCAGTAAAAATTTCTCCTATACTTATATAATTATGGATAAAAGGGAATAATTTTATTCTGATATCTGGCCAGGAATACTGACACATGGGCAAGGCTATGAAAATAACTAGATGACACATATAAGTCATCCAGGGGTTAACCCTAAACATGAATCTTATCTTCCACAATCAGCAAGGAAGAAGTAAAACCTTCACTATTTGCCGATGACATGATACTCCATATAGAAAACCTGAAAGACTCCACCAAAAAACTGGGAGAACTGATAAATGAATTCAGTAAAGTTGCAGGTTACAAAATCAATGTACACTATACTATTTTAAATAAGATTCCAAAAATGTAACTCTCCCTCTTCATATCTTATATGGAAGTGTTGATTTTTGGGAGCAACTTCTCTTGGTGGATTCTAAGACATAGGACTAGTTAACTAAATGTAGTACCCAGCTCACTGAAATGAGCTAAGAAGGGTCAGACCTTAAGGAAGGTTCAGTGAACTGGTTTATTTCCTGTGTTCACTAATTTCATGAACACAATTTAAACATTTAGTCTGGTGATCCCAGGCCCCAAATTATTTCATGTTAAGAGTCGACCATAAAGAGATAACTTGAAAATAATGACCATTATTTCTCTTTCAAGTTGAGTTTCTCTAAATGATGTCAGTAGCTATGATAGATATACGTGTTGGAAAACCTAAACCTAAACTTTACTTATATTTTCATATTAGTCCCTAGATTATCAAAATATTTCATTTAAAAAATAAGGGGAAAAGTGAAAAGTGAAAAGAATCTCAGATTTGCTGGTCATTTCTGAGATGTGGTTGCACAGATTGAATCCCTAATTTATTGTAGGGAATGAGGTAGATCTAGTTAGGCAAAGTGTGATATTAAGGAATTAGCCAGGTTTTGTTTTGTTTTGCTCTCTTTTGAGGAAAGAAGAGTTGGTAATAGAAAAATTTTTTGAACTTTAAGCAAGTCACCCTTTGGCTTTTCAGGCAGAAGTATAATAAATGAATTTTCAGAATCCCTTGCAACAAACAAGTACATATATGATAAGTGTTGTCCTTTGGGAAAGAATTTAGCCTGAACTAAGTACTTGTACTGCATTTTCATGTGATCTTCACAATTAATGTTGGCAAGGAAGATATTACTATTAGTCCATATTTTGATATAAATTAAATATTTATAAGCCACTTATTTTCCCTATTAATTGGGGATATATTTAGACTAGTTGAGACTGTAATGTTAAAGACTGAATTTCCATATGTTCATAACCCTAAAAACAAGCTCCGCTCCATTTCCTCCCAACCACATACAGACAGCAAAAAATAAATAAATAAAGCTTTCAATCTTACGCATTTTACTGAAAAACCAATGTTATGTAGTACCTTTTATAAAATCCTGATAGAGTTTAGTGGCTACAAATATGGGTATGGGCTGTGTAATCACACAGACATGGAATAGAATCCTGCACTGGCCCAGAGAAAACTATAGTTTTCTCATTAACAAATTGAGGATATATTAGTACTACCCATAGTGTGCTGGTGTGAAGATTTAAAAATTAATGTTTTAAAATGTATAGCCCAGCTCTCTTGTATTATCATTAGTAGTAGTATTTGGAGAGACCATTCTCTGCACTAGAAAACTTCCCAATCCCAATATGTAATTAATATGTACTTAGGAAAGCTGAATTTGAATTAAGATGTAAAAGACCATGTAACAAATATCAAAGGACCTTTCCTCTCTTTTTCTTTCCTTTCTTCTTTATTTCTTTCTTTCTTTCTCTTTATTTTTCCTTTTTTTTTTTGATTTTGTACTTGTTTATAGTACCTATTGCCATTTTTTTGCATAGTGTACTAAGCTCTATTAATAACACTTCATGTAAAAAAAAGCAATAATACTTTGGAATCTAACTGTAGATTTCCAGTCAGACAGTGACAGCTTTAACCCAACACTGTGGGAAGAGCAGAGACAACAACGCATGACTGTTGCCTTTGAATTTGAAGAAAAAAAGGAAGATGACGAAAATGCTGGGAAAGTTAAGGTGAAACTTTTAATTTTGTTTCTTCTTTCTTCTCATTATCTTTGTTTGTCCATTGTTATTAATACAATAGACTTAGGGACAAATTGAGTGACCTCTGCTTGAAGGTCAGATATATCTTCAAGTGTTCTGGTGGTACCTTTCATTATATCAGGATGGTAATTTGAGAAGCATTGGTGTGCTTCAGAATGAGACTAATGTCTCTGAGCAAATTTAATACCCATCTTACAGAGTAACAACATGAAAGAGATTCAAGGTGAGAGAAAGCCAAAACAGACAAACAAATCTGGCTGATAGACTTTACCTAAGCATCTTATTATATTTTTGAAACACTGAAATGGTTTTCTTTTAATCGCCAAGCAAGGCATCAGGCAGGCCATATGAGACCCAAGTACACATTTAAGGAAAAACCAACAGATTAATATATTACATTGGCATTAAAATCTCTGAAAGATTCAATGTCCCTGGGGTATCTGAGAAAATTTTCTGAGTTTTCTTAAATATGAAAACAAGTTTTAAAGGAGGCAAGAATACCAGGGGATATTCAGTTTTCACCTCAAACATATATTTTTAAAATTCTTCATTGGAACTAATTTAAGTCAAGTAACAAGGTGAAATTTTACAATCTATATTTTTAAGTATTTAAGCTTGAAGATATCAGAAGTGATATAGTTCTTCTCAACATCAGATCTTCATATTAACATCATGGCAACATCTTGAATCTCTCACTAATTTTTTATAGTATTATTTGTGTACTTTTTCCATCATGGATACTAACAACTCTCACTCTGAGTGACTAATTGCCTAAGTAATTGTTATGTGCATCCTGTTAATAGATATAGATTGTGTAATGTGTTCTTCTTTTCTTTCCCCTCATTCCCACATTTTCTAAACTTCTTTCTTAAACCAACACACTCTGGAACCTTACTAGATTTAGACAGTAAGGTAATTGACAAGGCCTACCTCTACATCATTGTGGAGAACCCAAAACGGACTCCCAAATCAAAATGATAGCTTTGTTAAAGTTTTGGCTTTGAAAAAAAATGTTTCTGGATGCTTGGTTAATGCTATCTAATAACCAAAGAAACATTTTTTTAACTTGTGAATTCCTGGAAAAAACAATGCCAAACTAAAAGTAAACAAAGACCCTCACAACATCTCAGTTCTTCTTTTAAGATTTCGTACGTTAAATATAGAACCAATGGATGATGCATTCTATACTGGACCTCTGATTCATTCTTTTTCTTCACTGAATGTCAAAAACTACTTACTTATTCCTAAAAATCCATATTCAAAGGATCCAACAAGAAAATAGTACATTTAATATACTCTGGTATATGTATCAATGAAAACATAAAATATGGTAAATGCAAACCGTTATTTAGAAGCCCTGTTTGTGTGTTATGTGATCAGGTTTGTTTATAATCAGAGTAGGCTCATTATACTTTAGATTGCATTTTCTTTATGCTTATTTATGTTTGATTTATCTATATTTTGGCGAAACAATATGTGTTTCAAAAATCTCAAACACTTGGTTTTGACTAATTTGAACATTTCCAATGCCATTGGCTATTGGGCAAATTAGAACACAAACAAACTTCTAAATAAATCATCATGGAAGTATGATGAATGGAATGTATGGAAATCTTATAGTAAATTAATCACACAGTTTTGGTTCATTACATGTACATTAAATTTAGCACCATTTTACCTTTCATTTACATAAAATCTAAAAAGGAACCACTGACCTATGCCATCAACTTCCAAATGGACTAGAGTATAATGCCCTACTTATAGAGTGTACAGTGTAGTATAACTGCTGCATTGTGTGAAGAAGTGGTGACCCTTTAGCTTCATTTGATATTGGTACCATTTTGTTAGAGAGTTTGAGCTAATTTTCTGTGGTTGTTTTAAATGCATTACCCAGAGTGAAAAAAAAAATCAAGAGTAGAAAAATGATAAAGTGAAAGTATTGCTACAGTGCTCCTCTTTCTCCCAGAAAATGGAGATTCCTTCTCCCACAGGATCACTCTTGCCAAGCCCCCTGGGAAAGGGGCCAGCGTGGGATTACTCTCCAACCTGCCAGACTGTCTGGCGATTGCTGCACACCATGGGCCAGGTGTGATCAGCAGATCCAAGATATGCCCGTCCCCCAGAATGACCCACAGCTGGCATGGGGTTGTATAAGTGGCCTCCAGCAGGAAAGGAGCATGTGTACTCCATTGCCAGTTGCAGCACAATCCACCACTCTTCCCTCTCTAAGTGGCAGACAGGTAGGCCTAGGTGTTTGGGGTAGGAGAACCCCCCATGTAGAGGCAACCTTGGAACAGTGGTTTATGGGGTATGTTCTGCATGATTTGGGGTAGGGAATGTCGATCCTATAGAAACCATCCAGTTGCCAGTGTTCGATACCAATTTAAGTTTTTGTTCATTGACATTGGCAATGGGGTGGAGAGAACCAAGTCAGGGGAGGGAACATTAATAATGAGGTGCCTAATGGTGGGATATATGGCATGGTTTTTTAGTTGGGTGCTTCATTTTCATTTATGTTTTCATTTTTAAATATTTTTTTCTTTAATTTAAAGTGTGGGAATACCAATAGTCGGGCAGAATGTTGATGACACTGTTGATAACATCTAAATTGTCCCCATACATACATGCATTTTTGTATAATGTCAATTCTGAGGGAGATTAAATAACTAAAAATTGATTCATAAAATAGCATGAGATTTGAATTGGGATTTGCTGAGAGTGGACTTTGAGTACAAAGATGGACATTTGTTGAAAAGTATCGATTTCCTTCTAATTTGAAGGCACAGATGATGAGAATTCCTGTAAGAGAAGATTGGTTTAGGAGTTGTGGCAAGTAGGGCTTCCTTATCTCAGTGGGTTGGGTGTTTAAAAGTTTCATTTAAAAAAATGTCTTAATGGGATGTGAAAAAACACTAGATTTTTGGTAAGCTTTACCATCCACATGTAATGGACTAGATTCTTATTCTGTGTCTTATATTCTATGCACAATATAAGGCCAGCTGAGAATCCTCACTGAAACTGCTATAGGTTTCCTTTCTGTGCAAAATGTCCTAATTAAATCCCAGAATAAGATATTTAACAATCAATAATCAAGGCATTCACTATTATTTCTCTTACCGGAATTTACAGCCAAACCAAATTAGAATTTAATCATTACATAAGAAAACCACGGTTTTCTTTGTGAATTCAAGATATCATCTCTAAATGCCTAGCTATTTATGTTAATTCTTTCTTCCATTGCTAAACTTTTGGGAGTCTCCAACATCTTGCAGCTGCTATTTGCATTTACTGCACTTGTTTTAGATCTGAGATATACAGAATGTTGTGAAACATTGCTATTTTTCTAAAATTAAAGTGAAATAACATTGCAGTACAAAATCTTGCATTTTAATAAAATGTATATGTAAAATGAACAAATACTTTATGGTGAGTGATATATACAACATTTTGGTAAGAACATAAGTGACAATTTTTCCCACCTATTTGTTTTTCCATCCCATATTAGAATAAGGGAATATTTCTAGCCTATATATTTAGAAATATAAAGAAACTGCTTTTGTATTGGGGCATTACTGAACTATTAATAAAATTGTGTTTATGAGCATGTTTATTCATTTCTAAAGCAGTGCACACATGAGTTAAAAAGTTGGAAGGCATAAAAAAAGAAAAGTAGGAAGGCAAAACAATCTGTAAAAGGATATAAAATATGTTTTTACAGAACTTACAAACATAACAATTATAAAATATTACACCGTTATCTAAATTTTAAAAGGAATTATAAAAAATTGTTAGCTTTATGTTTTTAAAAATTGAAATCATCTTGTTATTTAACTCAGTAAAATTTACATTATAGATTTACAAACACCATTTTTTCACAAGATTGTACAAATAATGTGCTTCACTTCTATCAGACAATAGCTCTGAACCAAGTAACACTTCCATAGCATAGGCTTTGGAGTCAAAGACCTGAGTTTGAATTCGGGCATTGCTACCTATAGCTGTATGACTTTGGACCAACACTGTTCCCTTTTGGTAGAATGGGAACAGATGCTATAATGAGTTATGCAATTTAAACTATGTTTAATTATAATTATTTAATTATTGTTAATTATAATTAGTCAGTGTTTATTTATATTTAAATCTATGTGATAAATAATAAAATAAGTATTATTTATCATATAGATAAGTATTATTTATTGTATAGATAATAATAAATTAAATATCCTTATAAACATATTGCATGTGCCTGGCAAATGGCAGATACTGAATAAATAATGGTTGCTGCTGCATACAATCTGAAAAAACCCAGATAGTTACAGGTAGTATGGTGTTTATATGTATATACATATATGTGTGTATATATATACATATATGAGTATATAGTATATATAGTAGAATCTAAACTGCCAAAAGAATTGAGACTTTAAAAATACCTAAGTAGAATCTGATTTTAGATAGTATTTAATCTCTGAATAGTATTTACACATTTACACATTTTCAAAAGACTATCACAGGTATTATCTCATTTTAGTCATATATTCACCAAAGATATTATCATTCACATTTTACACAAGTGGAAACTGGACAGAAAGGTTAGTGGCTGATAGCTTGTTTGAGGTAAATCTGTGACTTAAATTTAGATCTTCTGACTCCAGGTCCAACAAGTGGGAAACAAGGAACTTATTGGCTAGGTGAAACAAATCCAAGTTGTATGAAACCTGAAACTCCCACAGTTTGGAGAGGGGCCTCTTTTAAGGAAAAGGATGTAAGATAACCATTTAAATACATAAGTAGGGCCCCTCACAAGGCTTTAGAAAGAGGCTGTGCAAGTGACAGGCTCTAAAACTGAAGCTTCATTAAATTCATGACAAATCTGTTTCTGTTTCTAAATTTAAATATTTTTCAAAGATAAAGTACCCAAACATATTCTGGTGATGTGACCAAAATATCATATTAACTTGTTTATAAAATAACCAGAAAATATTGGCACCATGGCCATTAGTAAATAATCATCTAATTTTGTCAGATGAGACATAGCATCTATAAAAAATAGATTACATTATTCAATGAAGAATCTAATTCAATTAAAGAAGAACATTTCACACTTTTTTTTCCTTTTGATTCAATTTAGGAGTATAATTTTAGCATTGAGAATTTTTTAAGGTACATAGGGTTTTAATTCTCTACCTGAAAATTATTTTTTCATTCATATACCATTGGTTATTAAAAATTAAAAGATGTTGTTAATTGGCATAATAGTCATACCACTCTACAATCTATATTTTTAAATGTAGTTTTTTGACTTTTAGCCCTTTGATATCAAGTACTTTTAAATGAGTTCAACAATATCATTTAAAACTTAGATTTAATTTGTGATGAACATTTCTAATACCAACTTAAACAGCAGATCCAAGAATGCATGCATCCCAATGGACTTTGTCTAGCATGGATATCATTCTCTTTATGTTTACTTAAGAATGCATTGTAAATTAAGTACCCTGAGCTATATTTATATTACATTCTAACAACTTACACTTTTTTTTCCGAGAAGTCTAAATTTTCCTTGGGTTATATTTTTGTAGCTTTATTTCTATATATTATTGAGTTCATTCTTATTTGTTTGGGAGTGTAAAAGACAAAATTACATTTAAACAATATTTATACTAGCAGAATTAAATGGTTTTTCATCAGCCTTTCAAAAATGTATTGGAAAAATAATTTTGTATTTTTAGTCTTAAAAGAAATGTTAGAAATCATCCAGTGGAGTCCAATCCCAGCATTTGATATGGAAAATGAGCCACGGGGAAGATGAATATGACAAAGTTGGTGGATTTGCTAAATCTGCAGATGAGCAAAAGTGTTTGAATTCATATTTACAATCCTCAGATCTATACCACCATCATAGTTTCTTACATCCCATGAATTCCATGGGTGTGGGCAGGTGGGGGTGCATGTGCCCCCCACTTTCTCCTTTCGTCTCTCATTCCCACTCTTTCCTTCTTCAGCTTTGCTTTCCCCTTCTCCGTTCCTTCCCACCTACCCCCACACACACTTTCCACAGACACATACTCACTACAATCACATAAACCATTCCATTTTGTAAAGTTGGTTCTACTCAGATGCAAAAAGTTATGACTACTGGAATAAGCCAGGCCAAATAAATCTGCTCCTTATATTTCTTCCCACTCCCTTTTAATCGGCATGAATAAATAGGATTTATTCCAATTTAGGTATATTTTAAATACTCTGATAATGGGATATTCCATAAGGAAGTGTCTCATATTTTCTCCCTCTAAATTAAATGTGAAGAATGATCATTAATATATATTCCCTAAAGGCAGATTGATACACCAAAAATTAATTCAAGAAAGGGGAATAGATACCTGGGTAAATATAAGCCAACATTTATGTGTTTACATAGAATATCTTAGAAAATCTCCTCAATTTTTAATTTTTTATTTTAAGACATTACCTACAAAGGAGTATTTTAAGATTTTAAGTATTTTAAGGCAGTACCTACAATGTTACTTTATTAGGGTAAAAACTAAATATAAAAGCCACCCTGAAGCATTTTTTTTAGGTATTAACAAGAATTAGCTACCCTACCTTTTGATATAACATGCTAATTAATTAACATTGAGCTGATGCATATTTGGTGGCAGATACTGTCAATTCCCCATTTTTTAAAGACATGATAAACTCTACTTGTAAATCTTTTGGGGTCTCCTCCTATCATCTATATTAATGTTCCAAAGATATTTTTAATATGAAGATAATTACTTATAAATAACTAAGATAGGTAAGGAACAGCCTCTAAAGTATAAAAGCAGCTGACAGTAATTTGCTTAAAATCTTCAGATTGCTAGTCACTTATATGTTTGACCTACTCCTATTTCAATGATCCTCAGGGTAGGTCTAAAGATAGGATATAACCCCCAAATTATCTTTAATCTAGAAGGTGGGCGTGGCGGGAAGAAGCCCCATGAGGGCAGAATATGGAAAGAACACCACTGACAGCAACAGTACAGTTTCTCAGCCAGCTCAACACTCACTATATTGCATTTGGTTTCACTACTGCACATAAAATGGAGTAGTTTTGTGAACATGTTTGCCGAAGGTATTTTTATGTGAAATTTCTTTTTATAAACTTCTAGGTTGAAATAAACCTAAAACGATATCCAACTCCTTACCCAGAGGATTTAAAGAATATGGTAAAATCTGTTCAAAATCTGGTGGGTAAGCCAAGCCATGGAGTGCGTGTTGAGAATTCAAACCCAACTGCTAACACGGAGCAAACTGTGAAAGAAAAGTATGAACACAAGTGGCCTGTAGCCCCAAAGGAGATTACAGTGGAGGTATTTCAAGGTTATTGGTAATTGCCAGTGTGGTTTGGATTTTTTGGAATTACTAAATTCTATGTTTTTTTTAAACTGATTAGATCTCTAAGTGCATTTTTTTCCCTAAGATATAAATGAGTTTCTCTACTTTTTCAAACTATGAGGGTTGCATTTACTGAATTACAGGTAAATGACACCCTCATGGCCTAAAATTATAATACGACTCCAAAAGTTCCAATACACACAGAAGGAATACTTGCTCACCTAGCGAGGTCTGGCCAGTAAGTGCATTATACCATTTTCATGATACTGTTTTGGCTATCCAAACTTTTATTGTATGAGTCATTAGAAAAGACTAAATGAAGTTGGGGTTTTTTTTGTGTGTTTTTGTGGGGGTGTTTTGTTTTGTTTTGTTTTGTTTTGTTTTTTTGCTCTGCATATCTCAGTAAAATTCTGGATCAGATTTAGAGCCAATTTTTTGTTTGTTTGTTTGTTTTAGGGTTTGGGTTAAAACCATTATAGGAAACACTACTATAAATGAAAAACAGGAGATAACTTTGAAATTTAGCTTTTCTGGATCTAGTCATGTGAAGCTTAATTCCTATATTTTAGAATAAACTAGATATTCATCCTTATCAATTTGTGTGGTCTGAAAAGAATTCAACTACATTTATGCCACCTCTGTACTGTCTCATCAACTCTTCAGCCAATTTGGTTATCACCTTTTTATCTTCATTAGAAACATAACTGGTATGAGTACATCTAGAAGTTACTATACGCACTTCTCAAAAATCTAGATTCATGAAACTCTTTTACAAATCTGCATTTCACAGCATCAATTTGTTGCATTGATAAAACACCAACTGTATATTTAGCACTGTGCTAAACACTGTGAGAGAGAGAAAAGAAATATAAAATGTGCACATAGTCCTCAAATAATTTAGAGCCTATCTAGGTAAAATTACCACAGATAAGGTGATTAGAGAGCATATTATATAAAATACAGTCACATGATTTGTTGAGTGATGGCAAATATGATACTTTAAGAAATTGGAGAGAGATGCAATCACGGCCAATCAATTAAAAAGTTATGTGAAACAGTTTAAAGTTGAACCGCATATTGATATTTGGGTGATTCATCTAAAGTGGAAAGAGAGGAAGTCATTCCAGACAGAGGAAAAAGCTTGAGCAAGAATAAGCATGGTGTGAACATCTGCCAGTGGAGGTACCAGCCTGCCCAAGAAGAGAAGAATATAGCTGGATATCTAGGGAGGAAAATTTAAGTACTCATTTGGGGGTTTTTTTCCATTTACTTATAAAATCAGTATTATTGTCTGATATTGTCTGATAACAGACTTTTATCTCTAAGATATTTCAATAATATAAAAAGGAAGAAAGCCAATGTTTAGCAGGTACACACTGGAGACACTTTGTATTTAAATCTCATGTAGTCACAGTTTAACATCCAAATAACTGTGAGGTCATGATAACCCATAAACTGAGTAATTTTACTACAAAATAAGAAGATTCTAAAATTTCTTAGTTCAGGGTTGGGATAGGTGAAGCAAGGAAAAGATGGCTTTGGTCATGAATTTAATAATAACCCTAGTAGAGAAAATAAATCTTAAAATTATCCCATAAGCACTTCAAATGAAAAATCCAAAATTAAATCGGATGTTTCTCCCCCAGTTTTGCTTCTGCTCTTATATGCCCGATCTTGATCTCAGCTTGTACCATTATTTTACTAGTCCACTCAAGGTAGAAATTTGGAAGATATCCTGATTTCTTATTCCTTCTTTCTCTGCATTCACTGCCCCTTCCAAACAATCACCTAAGCTTATACATTTTCATCTAAGTGTATCTCCTTGACCTCTTCAGGCCCTCAACTCTGTCCTGTATTTCTATAAAACCTGTCAACTTCTTGACTTACATTGTCCTCAGCCCCCTCATTACTCTGTTAATGATCTTTTTAAAACAAATTTAACTTTCTCTGCTTGAAAACACTACAGTGGCTTCTTATTGCCTATTTAATTGAAGCTCAGTCTTAGTCTTTATAATTATTTCAGTGATTCACCCCACCTTTCTTAAGTTTTCTTCTCCTGGCCCTTTATGTTGAGTAGAATTCTCACTGGTAAGTGCAATACTTTTTCTAAAATTTAAATTCTAGATCTTCTTTACCCAACTTTTAGCCATCCTAGAGCAAAGAGAAGCCAATTCTTTATCAAATTACTCACCCAGATTAAGGGGCCATGCTCCATATTTTCAACTTTCAGATATAATTAATACAGACAACCGAGTGTCTAGCTGATCAATGTATATTATATTAAGTGTATAATATTTTCTTGTATGTTTTGCACTTGTTTGCTATTTTGAGTCATTATTTAGTTCATATTCTCAAGAATGTGGAAGAGAATATCACTCACTGCATGACACATTTATCCGTGTGGTTAAATATGGAAAATGAAGGAAAAAAAGAATAGAGGTAGGCAGAACCAGAAGCAGAAAACAGTAAGAAAAAACAAGGTAAACAGATTACAAATTCAGCAGAGAAAAAAGAAAAAGGAAATAAATCAACATTTATTGATCACTTTGTTTGCCAAACCTATACCAAGACTTTTAATATATGTTATGCTAGACAGAGAATACAGCTGGAAGAGTCATATGAACAAGGAGGATGGGGAGGTATGAAGGTTCTCTTCTACTTCCAAATTCCTTTTATAAAGTTTACATTTGCTTTTTACCAGTGTCTTCATCCATTCAGGCTGCTATAACATAATATCATAGACTGCATGGTTTATAAACCAAAAAAAATTATTTATCACAGTTCAGGAGGCTAAGAAGTCCAAGATTAAGGCACGAAGAGATTCAGTGTCTAGTAAGGGCCTACTTTCTGATTGATAGATGGCCATCTTCTCTCTATATCCTCACAAGGTAGAAGGAGATAGGGAGCTTTGTGGGGTCTCTTTTATAGTGGCACTAATTTCATTCATGAGGGTTCTACCCTCATGACTTAATCACCTCCCAAAGATCCCACCTCCAAATATCATCATATAGGTTTCAACTTATGAATTTTGAGGGGACACAAACATTCAGTCTTTAGCACCCAGGTCCAATTATATAGCTAACACTTCCATATTTTTCCAACCTTCAGTTTAAAGATTACCTCAACAGGAAGGCTTTCCCTGATCACCATGATCATTAGAACCTCTCATTTTCTCTATCACATTATCCTGTTTATTTGTGTTACATATAATAAAAATATTTCTAATTATTTTGTTTATTAACTACAGGCTGTGAGTTTCACGAGGTCAGGTATGTCTTATCTCCATTGCCTTTCTGGGGTCTAGCACAATGCCTAGTACAGAATTGGGCACAGTAACTACCTGTTGAGTATATGAATGACTCTTATCTGATAACATGTGTGTCTCTACATCCAATAGAAGTTAATTGAGGGCAAGAACAATTTCTCTTGGGTTTTTGTCACATTCATAATGAATTAAGTATTGACTGCAACAATTATTTATATTTTGTCACCTGTGTGTTGAATAACATGTATTTTAACAATAACAATTTGCTATATTAATACACTAATATAATATTATGAGTAAAGGCAAACTATCATGATGAAATATTGGGAGAGTGAGAAAATCAGGGAAGGAAAGAAGAACAGTATGGTAAATAAAGCTATGATGTAAAATAAGTAAAATCTGGGGGCTCCAAAACCCTTGGCATACAAATGCCTTTAGTATCTTAGTAATTTTGTTACAAGGACCATAGTCCAAAAGAAGTACCTAACAGTTCCATTTATTAAGTAGTTAGTTCTGAACAATTTATTAAATATTTATGCCCTGCCTAGTGGCCATTTGAAAAATAACACACATACACTAAAAGGGGAGATAATAGTTTTATTTCATGCTTAAATAACAAAAGTACTTGATGAAATGTGTGTACCTGTGGGACACCACTTATCTTCTCAAACCTTGGAATCACATCAGTCACTACAATTCTGTTTCATATTGATTTTTGGATGACACTTGATTTTTAATCATAGCAACCACCAAAAAGCCAGCTTCACAAAGACTGTCATCAAAGGAAAGTGCAATCTAATGTTGAAACTGAGAGCCACCAGTTCACACAATATCTGACTGATGTCAAGTATTGCTTTGTTTCCCCCAAATATTTAAAACAACCCATGTAACCCTGTGAATTAACAACAGCATCACAGGTACCTTGGAGCACAGTTTAGGAACAAGGAGAAGTGCTTTCAAGTCCAGGAGACATTAATTCAAATCTTGAATCTACCTTGTTACCAATTTTGTGACCTTGACAAGTCATTGAAAACTTCCTAAGCTTTGCTTTCTTTATCTTAGAAATACAGATACCAATAATGCTTAGTTTTTGTGGAGATGAAATCAGACAAAAGCAAATACTTTTATACAACTGCAAGCACAGTTCTTGGCACAGAGGAAAGTTACAACAAGTGATAATTCCCTTCCCTTCCACAAGAGAATCATGTGCTAATCCTGCCCAACCCTCTTTAATCCTTTTGTGGGCCACTATCTTGCATTACAGAAAACTTCTCACTGGATACCTGTTCACCATGTCCACCATGTTCAGAAAGGTTTTGGACTTTTTCCTTTGTTAGGAGACTCCACCTAATTTCTTTATATAGAGAAAACACATCTTTCTCCTGGTAATAAGTAGTCAATTACCATTGAAAATGTCCTTAAATGCTTTTATTAATACGAGGCCTGGACTCTAAAAACTCAGACACAAGCTTTTCCCCACCTCTCACTTCTGTCTTCAGCTCCCTTTCACTACAGCCATAGCAGTGGAGATTTAGTTTGAATGGCACAAGATCAATGGAGTTAAAGAACAAAGAGATTCTACCTTTTCTTTCTCTCCCTTTTCTGTCTCCTCAGAAGCAAATATGGCTCAATGTGCTTAAAATAGGACCCTCATTATATTTGATTCCCTACCAATAGCCTCCACTGTCTTCACCATAGAAGTAGTCCCAAAAGCTTCACCCACTTTTCCAACATGAACCTGATTCCTCCAGCCTCTTTATAAAAGAATTGATAGAGACAAAGTTGATGCTTAATTTCCTTTGTTGGACAGTTAACTTGTCTTTTCTGTGAAGTCCATTTGGTAGGTGAGCTTTTCTCTGGGTACACAATACATAATATTACAGAGAAGACCTTCCAGTAAGACAGATCCAAGTTCAAATCTTGGCTCTACCATTCACTGAATTTGTGACTTGGAATTATGACTTTACCTCTCTAAGCTTTCATCTTCTTAACTGCAAAACAAAGATGATGATAATAAATAACTCAAAATAATAAATAACAGTGAAAAACAAAGTTGTCTATTAAATAATTAATAGTACAGATGAAGTGTTTAGCATAGTAGCACAGTAGCAGCTATGTAATAGATTCTCCATAACTGATGGCATCATCATCTTCATCATCATCATCATCATCATCATCATCATTATTATCATTTTGTTCATAAAGGTAATTGAGTCTAACTGAATCAGTGCAAATCCATTGTTCTTGCTTCAGTGTTAGTCCTCCTAGGTGGAGGGTCTCACAGAACTCTGGAGAAAGGAGGCAGTTCATGATTAGCTACTACCATACTCCCTAGTCACTATGGCTCTTTTTGATTCAAAATAGAAATTCTTAAGCAGTGAGTCACATCATAGCCACCATGCCAAGCTCCAGCCACAAAATTAGGATACAAATTTGAAAATTTGACCTATACATGCAATATAACTTGCATACTAAATGTGTAAGGCATAAGGGAAAAAGTAATGAAACCCTTAATTTTATTTACATTTCTATGTTTGTACACCTTTTGGGTTGTTTTATTGACTAAAACAAAATTCCTGTAGTTCTCTATCAGGTGTCATAAGAATATTTCCTTTTTAAAATATTGTTTCAAAATATTATTTCAATGTAACTATAAGTTACATTTAGATTCATAGAGTGTTAGTACTAGACAGAAAATAACATTAATTCCTTTCATCTATTACCTTCATTTTACTGGTGAAATGAATAAGGTACACAGAAGAACACTGACTTGTGCAAGATAACCCGATTAATAAATGATAAAGCAGGGATAGAATAGAAATATGCCACCTTGCAACTGAAATAGTTTTGACAAAACTTAACATATTTTATACCTTTCCATGGTACAATTTCTCAAACTTGGGTCTCCTGTAGTTATAAATTTCTACAAAGATGTGTAATGGCTTTACTCTCTATTCTGTCACCTTAAAATTTTATCATGAATTTCTTATGCTAAGCCTTTGAAATAGTTTTCAAAATCCATGAGAACACAGATTTCCCTCTTCATCTACAAAATTTCCATCAATCCTACTCTCTTTCCTATCCCTCTTCAACTCTGGAGCTGGATTTTTAGTCTCAGATGTGCTCACAGCTGAGCACACTAGGAGGCAGCACAATATAAGGGAAGATCATAAGACTGGAACCCCAGAATCCTGCCTCTATGTTGGATCTTGGTCTAATTATCTCTGTAAGCATGGACCTCACTGAGTCTCAATACCCACTTGTAGAAAATGAAAGAATTTGACTAGAAATGTTTTTTTAAATAATTAACACATATCAGATATACCCAGGTTTTTCACAGGCAAATATTCTCTTACAAACCTAACCAAAAGTAACCCCAAAAACAAAACTTAAGCCTCAAGTTAAAGAAATGGATGTTTCTTTGCAATACCCAAAAACTTGAGCCTGTCACTATGTCGGGCAATAAAACGTATAATAAGAGTTTCTGACTATTACCAATTAGGTATAAGACAACACATTTCACTTACTACATTTTTGTGTTCAAGTATATTCTTTCTTTGACTTAACAAAATATTTCTAAATGTTACATTATTATTTTAAACTAACAAGTACTAATGAATGAGAAAACTGAAAAATACTAAAAATTATCTTTCGAATTGAAATTAACTTAAGATTTAAGAAAAAAAGAAATGAAGATAACTGCCGTGCATAAATTTATATTGCTACCTCCCCATGGGTATAGACAAGACATTTTTATATGTGGAAGAAAATGAGACTTTGGTATTTTACTTTCCCCAGTGCCATCTCACTATCTGTTTAACTGGCAATAATAATTTTAATTATAGAAGTTTAAACTCATACTTTTTTTAACATGTTCATTTGTCTTTATAAAGTTTTATTCTTGTACCAATGTTGGTCATTACATTCAATGAACAGATTTAGAATGAAGATTCAGCAGGCTAGATTAATCATGAGAAAACTAGAAATGTTAGGAAGAAGTCATGAGAAAACTGAAGAAATTGAAGATAAGACCACCTGTTAAATAGCACATGTGCATAAATATGACTAAGGGATGAAAAAAAAATAGTTGGTCAGTGATAGACTTTCCTCTTAGAACTCTTAAGGAAGTTCTCCCCTTACATGTGTATATACCATATATACACATGTATGTGTGTATATATATATATATATACACATGTATGTATATATATCTATATGTATATATCATATACTCACATACAGCTTACCATAAGTCAGTCCTGTGTTGTAATGAGATATAGCTTATCTCCCCAATTAGATTATAAATTTCCAGGGGCCATGGGTGACATTTTATCTTTCTTTGGAAAGTCCACAGTTCTTTGCACAGTGCCAGGCATATAAACAGGCATTCAAAAAATATCTGATGAATAAATGGACTCATTTAAATTAGAAAAGCAAAATATTTTAGTACTTAGCTCAGAGAAACATATGCACTTCTCCTAGTGCTCCATAGTGACTTAAATTCTAGAGCCCCAATCTTTAAATCTGAGCCAAATAAAGATATTGCCATCTTGGTTAACCAATGTTTAAATGTTTACTTTCCTTGTCCTATATTATTATATCTCTCAGGATTCTTTTGTTCATCCAGCTAATGAAATGAGGATTGGGGAACTTCACCCTTCATTAGCTGAGACCCCTCTGTACCCACCCAAACTTGTTCTGCTAGGGAAGGACAAAAAAGGTAACATTGTGAACCTGATGTGGAAAATATGCCACAAATGCATGTGCATGATGAATCACCAGTTGTAAATGATGACACACCATAGTCTGTAGAAATATTTTACAAATATATATTCCTAACATTGTTATGCTATCTGTTTTTCATACTTGCTTTTCTGTGTTTATTCTTGTCAATGTGCATAGCATTATAACATTTTCCCCTTTACATTTCAGAATCAACTGATGAGTCTGAAGTTGACAAAACTCACTGTCTGAATAACAGTGTTTCCTCAGGCACTTACTCAGACTACTCACCTTCCCAGGCTTCCTCAGGATCCTCTAACACCCGGGTTAAAGTGGGGTCCTTGCAGACAACAGCTAAAGATGCAGTACATAATTCTTTGTGGGGTAACAGGTGTGTTTAGAATTCCCTTTTTTCTGTTCCCAAGTGCTTTCTTTCAGCAACTTTAAAAAAAATCGAATCTTAATTTTTGAATTGTATTCAGCACATGAGTGGCGTAGAAGACAGAACGGGCAGGTAAGCAAAAACAGTTCCCCTGGGACTTCCAGGAGAGGATGAATGGTTTCAAGCAGCAAAACCATTGTTTAAGGGAGAGACAGTGGGAGATTATCAGGTTGAGATGATAGGACAAGAAATTTTATTTTTTTGTAATTTTTTTTTAAAAATTTTTTTGAGAGAGAGAGAGCATGTGCACATGCAAGTGGGGGTGGAACAGAGAGAGAGGGAGAGAGAGAATCCCAAGCAGACTCCTCACTGTCAGCATAGAACCCAAAGCAGGCTCCATCTCACAAACTGTGAGATCATGACCTGAGCCGAAATCAAGAGTCAGAGGCTTAACTGACTGAGTCATCCAGGCATCCCTTATAAATCAGAAACAAAAAGCCCTGTTTGCCCAATACTTATTTATGACGCATGTGCGCATTTCACTATCCAAAATGGGTTAAAGTAAGATGCATGGAAAGCACTTATTGCCGAGTGTGAAGTAAATAATAAAATTTTCAATGCTATCATCATCATCATCATCGTTATCATCATCATCAACTTATCATCAGCTGGAAAAGTTAGGATGTAAGTAAAAATATTTAATCTTTCCAAAATAGTTCCTACTATATTATTTCCATTTTACAGATGAAAAATTAAAAGACAAAGAGCACAATAGAGTGACTCCATGAGGTAGTACTCACCCAGTTCTGATTCTTTGTTTTGTAACTTGCTGCTATGTTTTATGCTATAAACAGCAAATACAAATCATCATATGATATAGGTAGTCACTGATTTTGACTCATATTTTATTGATAACATCAGTACTGTTAGCAAGATATTCTTTGGTAATTAATGAATAACTATTTCTACCTTTCAATGCCCGTGATGAAAATATTAACTACCTTTCAATGCCCGTGATGAAAATATTAACTCTTTCTACCTTTCAATGCCCGTGATGAAAATATTAGCAAAAACAAAAATCTCTCACTGATAAAAAAATATATAATTCAATGTTATAACTGTGCAAATCATTTACAATAAACCTAGAAAAATGAACATCTTCTAGAGATACTTTGGTCACTAGTGTAAACAGGCCAATGACCAAAATATATAATATAATATAATATAATATAATATAATATAATATAATTTACATTCTAAGAAAATGTGTTCTCTATACAATGGATTTAACGTCTTCAATACCTGACCTTCAAATATATGCTATTTGAAGATAGTCTGGGTTCATTAGACATATCAAGTATTTATAAGAAAGGTACTCTCAAACAATAGTTTGGAAATGTAAGAAACAGAAGTTCCAGGATGAGGACCAGGAAGGAATCAGGGGATTCTAATTATGGGACAAGTTTCAGGACCATTACTGAAGACCCATCCATTTCTCTCACTCATTTAATCATCCAACAAATACCTACTATGTGCCTACGATGCTAGGCTTGAAGAGAAAAAAAAATTTCTACCCTCATGAGTTTACATTCTAGCAGAGGACACACGACAAAACGCGATAAATAAAATAGGTAAGTAAATTATATGATATGTTAGAAGGTGATAATTACAAGGAGGAAATAAAAGTCAGAGAAAGGTATAGGGGTAGATATGAAATAATAATGCTCTTAGTCATAAGTGAGGTGTGGTTGGATGATCCATTAACAAAGAATTGTGGCATTTTTGGATGATGCTTCTCTTCCTGACAAAGACCCAGCTCTTCCTCATTTTCATGTTTCTTCTTCCCACTGTCTTCACAGGATTGCACCATCTTTCCCACAGCCTCTTGATTCAAAGCCATTACTCAGCCAGCGGGAGGCTGTTCCCCCAGGGAATCTACCACAGCGTCCTGACCGGCTGCCAATGAGTGATGCCTTCACTGACAACTGGACTGATGGTTCACATTATGATAACACAGGGTTTGTTGCAGAGGAGACCACAGGCGAGAATGCCAACAACAATCCTCTCTTAAGTTCAAAATCTAGAAGCACATCTTCTCACGGACGCAGACCTTTGATTAGGCAGGATAGGATTGTTGGTGTTCCCCTGGAACTTGAGCAGTCTACACACAGACACACACCAGAAACAGAAGTGCCTCCTTCCAATCCTTGGCAGAATTGGACCAGAACCCCTAGTCCTTTTGAAGACAGGACTGCTTTCCCTTCCAAATTAGAGACAACCCCCACCACCAGCCCATTGCCTGAAAGGAAAGAACATATAAAAGAATCTGTTGAAATACCTAGTCCTTTTTCTCCAGGAGTACCATGGGAGTATCACGATTCCAATCCCAACAGGAGTCTTAGCAATGTCTTTTCTCAAATCCACTGCCGCCCAGAATCTTCTAAAGGTGTTATTTCCATTAGCAAAAGCACAGAGAGGCTTTCCCCACTAATGAAAGATATCAAGTCCAATAAATTCAAAAAGTCGCAGAGTATCGATGAGATTGACATTGGTACGTACAAGGTTTATAATATACCATTAGAAAACTATGCTTCTGGGAGTGATCACTTAGGAAGCCATGAGCGACCAGATAAAATGTTGGGACCAGAGCATGGTATGTCCAGTATGTCTCGAAGCCAGTCAGTCCCAATGCTGGATGATGAGATGCTCACTTATGGAAGTAGTAAAGGGCCACAACAACAGAAGGCTTCCATGACAAAAAAAGTCTATCAGTTTGACCAAAGCTTCAATCCCCAAGGAGCAGTGGAAGTTAAAGCCGAAAAGAGGATACCACCCCCCTTTCAACACAATTCTGAGTACGTGCAACAGCCCAGCAAAAACATCGCCAAGGATTTGGTTAGTCCTAGAGCTTACAGAGGATACCCACCAATGGAGCAAATGTTCTCATTTTCTCAGCCATCTGTTAATGAGGATGCTGTGGTGAATGCCCAGTTTGCAAGCCAAGGTGCCAGGGCAGGCTTCCTGAGAAGAGCTGACTCCCTGGCGAGCTCCACAGAAATGGCCATGTTTAGAAGGGTCAGTGAACCTCATGAGCTGCCTCCGAGTGATAGGTACGGCAGACCTCCATATAGGGGAGGTCTGGATCGCCAAAGCAGCGTTTCAGTGACTGAGTCCCAGTTCCTGAAAAGGAATGGCAGGTATGAAGATGAACACCCTTCATATCAAGAAGTGAAAGCTCAGGCGGGAAGTTTTCCAGTTAAAAACCTTACCCAGAGGAGGCCACTGTCTGCAAGAAGCTACAGTACAGAGAGTTACGGTGCCTCCCAAACCAGGCCAGTTTCAGCTAGGCCTACTATGGCAGCTCTTTTGGAAAAAATACCATCTGACTATAACTTGGGTAACTATGGTGACAAGCCATCAGATAACAGTGATATAAAGACGAGGCCTACTCCTGTGAAGGGAGAGGAGAGCTGTGGTAAAATGCCTGCAGACTGGAGACAACAGCTGCTTAGACATATAGAAGCTAGAAGGTTAGACAGGGTATGTCTGGCATTTCTCTGTAAGAATATCCCTCCTGCCTTTAGTTTTACTTTATTGGCATTTCTAAGCACATGTAGTGAAGCATGAACTACATGAATGAATAGATGATCAGCATTTTATTTATCTCTATATTGTGGGGAAATCGATCATAATAGTTTCTCATGGATATTGTTTACTGCTCTTCGAGAGTCCATAACCTGTAGGTGAATGATTTATCAGATCTAGCCTAAATATTGTTAGTAAGAAAGAATTTGACTCTATTATATGGGACGGTGCTTCAATTGCTTTCTGGCCATTAAGGCAGAATGCCTCTCCTAGGACACAGAACTGTTCTCTAGTGACCTAAGGAGTACGATTTTTATTGAATCTATAAAAAGTGAGTATTTTGCCCCTTTATGCACAGACTCACTTATAATAAAGTCAAGCCTAATTTGTTTATAAAATTTGCATACAGTTACTGCTATGGGACTCGTAAACTTATTACTTCTAATGAGCAATAATCTTCCCAGCAAGAAACAGAAAGATAAAATAAGCAGAGATTAAATGCCCTCCTACACATTACTTTATTAAATAAAAAATCCTGCCACTTCAAATGTTGGCTTTTATAAAGAAATAAATGTTTAAATTCAAATAATACTATAGGCAACAAAAATAGCTGATGTCTTTATGAAGACTACAAAGGTACAAATTAGTGTGTATATTGCAACAACAACGCAAAAGGAAATTAATCCCAATTCAGTTAAAAACTGAGTCATAATAAAGCATGGAATTAATAGTGATTGAGGAGAGTAAAATATATATATATATATATATATATATATATATATATATATATATATATACTATTTTAAAGCTGAGAATGACTTTTTGTTGCCTGTTCAGATCTATCTCTCTAAGAAAAATCTGGTATTCCATTTTGTAGAACTATGATCAATTGACCATTATCAGTGAGTATACTTCATGGCTTTGGTGTAGAGGGCTTTGTGTACTCTGCATTGACCTTAGAATCCTCAGGTCTCTTGTAAAAATAGAGCCTTTGTTCTCATTTCCTAGGGTTGAAAAACTTAGTGTAAATTGGGGCTCTGGGTAATAATTAATAATATACCATTAGAAAGTTTTGCTCAATAGTTTTATTATTTTACTTGGTGTCCTGTTAAAAACACAGGTCACTGCATTTATTATATATTTCTTTAATATTGAATTTTATGTTTTCAGGTATACTCTTTTTAAGTAATTATATTGTTTGGAGGTCGTGTCTACATGACAAGAACACAATTATTTTTAGGGAAAAGTGAACTGATAAATGGGGGTGTGGGTGTTAGTTTTTCAATGTGGAAATTGGTTCTGCCTTGCAAAATATTTCATCAGAATGTCTGTTTCAAATAGGTGTGCTCAGTCCCATTGAAGGGAGCCTCATCAAAGCCTCATGACTGGCTGTCAGTGGGAGACACCTGGTCAGTTGTCACCATGCCTTACCTCAACTTTTACCCTCCATGTAGACAGATAACTTGGAGGGCGAAAATATTTGGGGCCAAATAATACAGTACAGTTTGGGAACTCTGGCCTCGTGTAGACACGACCATACGTAACAGGGTAAGATGAACTAGTCAAGAAAGGTTATAAGAAGCTTTTCGGAGCATATGTGCAATGGCTAGTAATTTGAGGCAAGAGAAGAGTGAGTGAGAACAAAGCATGAGAAAGAAGACAAAATTCTAAGCATTTGGTACCATCATTTATTTACTGGTTTCTCAGATAAACAGTTCCTCTCCTTTGATCAGAGCTACTCTGCTAGCTGGAGCAGGAATTTGGAAAGAGGAAAATAGGTCTGGGGGAGGGGGATTTGGATCAGCAGAAGTTTGGAAGCCTCCTGCCAATCCCAGATCCAGATAATTAAAAGTAAACTCATGCGTGTTTCCTATTGCTGTGCCCACACTTTCCTTTTTAATTAGCTTCCACGTTTCCCTTGTATGTTTATAATTCCCTCAGTCTGTCTTTCATTCCTCAGATCAACTTCAATGTATGTGCAATAGCTTCTTATTTTATTCCAAGAAATTAAGTTACCTGAGAGTATTGCTTCAAGCCACTGGGTTCTGAAAGTTCTTTTTCTTGTTTCCTCCACGTAACATTTCTTCCCCCCTCTCAATGGAGTTATTGAGCTTTTCAGGCTGTATCTTAAGACTTTCCAGCTATTCACAAACATGAATTCAGGGTACTGAAGCACAGTCTCGTTATATAAAACTAGTTTAGACATAGCTGTGCTACTTCACATACTGTTCAAAGTCAGACTGCACCGGAGATTTGGTGTGTTTCTTTCCCAGTGAAATTTAGGTGAAGATTTCAATCCGGATATCGAATAGTTATGTTAGAAACCATAAGATCTTTGTCCATTCTTCGTAAGACAGAACTGCCTAGAGGCCTGGACATTGGATAAGCTTAACAGCCCAAAATGGTGTTGGTTAAGGATCTTGCCCAGTGTTGACCTTGGAGAGGCAGCTACAGATAAAAGATGCTGTTTTCTCCTGTAGTTTAACCTCAAGGCTCATGCTTCCACTACAGAGTCCCACTGTGACTGAGAGAATTTAAAACCTGAACCCCTATGTCCAAGATTGCTACTCTTCTGCAGGAACTAAGAAGGCACTAGACTGAAGTAATTTTAAACCTTAAGGAATCATTCAGGTGCTAGATTGAAATGTTCAGTGTCCTTTTCAACTTTGGCATGGTGACAATGAAAAATCTCTGGATGAAATAATCAAGGATCCATAACAAATGTGATTGGTAGACAAGCACACACCATCAGGAGTATAGTCTTTCAACTGAGTTCAGTAAAACTGATGCTAAAAGTCATTACTTTGCAAACAACGCCCTCAGAATAGAATAGCTGTTTGCTGTTATTGTTCAAGAACATTCAGTCTTTAAAAAGTGTACTAAGTTAATTTGTGTAGTTTTTTTTTAATCCAAAATAAGAGAATTACTTAAAAGGGCCAAATACTGTTAATTATTACATTTTTATGAGAGTTGGAAAGTGAAGATTGTACTAATGGAAGCTATTTGATGACAGGGTCTACAAAATGTTTTAATTTAAATGACGTTCTGTAGAAAAAAATTAACTAGCTATCAGACACTTGGGATAACTTTAGATGCACCGATTGAAGGATAACCACGATGCAGATATCACCAGAGTGCTCTAGATAGTTAGGTATTTTTGATACATAGCACTGTGCTCGCTTCGGCAGCACATATACTAAAATTGATACATAGAATTAATAGTTCAAATCAAAATTCCTGTAGATTCATCATGAAATTTCTCCATTTTAAAATGTAATTTTTAAGCAACAAAAAAAACCCTTAGAATCCTCAGATCCACATACAAGTTATTTGACTGATTTTACTAAATTAATCAGTAAATTCAGTTAGCCAATAGTCAAATTGAATGATTTTTTGACCAGATCTTTTTCTGAGTTGCTGTAATTATGTCTATAGACAGAAATAAAGGACACTGATTTTGGCTTTAACATTGTAGTACATCCATTTTAAGGCAGCATTAGAAGCTGGCATTTGTCTTTTGTATGTGTTTATCTCACAATGTGAAAGAGACCATGAGATTTGCAGCTGGCAGAATTTGATTAAGATCGCACTGTTTGAAATTTTTGAATCAATAGACTACCACAGATGAACAACATTTGTCCAAAGTCACTACTATCATGATATAGAAGAGATAGGTTTTATGCCTTTGAGTTAGCAACAAATGTAAAACAGAATGTATCCTTGCTTTTTTGTCTTTTCTGTAGTTTTGGATGGTACTCATTATGTGCATAACTAACACTGTTTACTGTATGCTTCTGTCTGATCAAGTGCATGTTTAAAAGGAAGTTACTGTTTGCCCGCTTAAAGTTAAATGTTATAAATTTAAACATGTTCATGTAATAATCAGTTTGTTGAGCATGTGTTCACACCCTGTCACATGATTATTTCCTCTACTCAGAATGCTGCTTACAAACACAACACAGTTAACCTTGGCATGCTGCCCTATGGAGGTATTTCAGCAATGCATGCAGGCAGAAGCATGACTTTAAACTTGCAGACTAAGTCTAAATTTGATCTACAAGAACTACCTCTTCAGAAAGTAAGTATGGACTGCCTTACATGTGTCAGCATACCAAAGCCAATTAATGTTGTTTGTTCACTTAATGTGTTTAGGCTGTACATACAACCCTGCTTATAGACTCTCCTGAGTTCAAAAAGCACAAGGGCAAATGATGCGGAGCCCAAACTCTTAGCTGCTAAATGAATCTTTGGAGCTAGAACGATTCGCAGGTTCCTGCTTAATAGCTTTGCTTTTTGGATTGAGCAGGCACATGGCTTTTTGAGTTGCTCTAAGGCTCATTTTCTTATTACCCATTTCTTTTTCTTTTCTTCTTTGTTTTCCTTTCTTTCGTGTGTGTGTAGATATATAAACATATATTTTTAAACCTTTTTAGAGATAGCCCTATGTTCCCTTGCTGACACATTCTGAGAACAGAGCTAGAAATTATTGTTGGATTTCAGTTGATTCCTTTGGAAACGACATAGAGACCTAAATTAGAATGGAAATGAAGTGTTTGGCACTTCTCGATGCTCCTTCAGCCCATTGTCTTTATGGGAAATATTACACAGACATAAAACATGAGGAGCAAGTTGTGGTTTAGCTAGCAAATTGTTACTCACCCTAGACTAATGGGAAAGGAGCACATTAGCATGGCCTTAAGTGAAATTGTGGGCTAATTTGAAATGAAATATACTGGAAGAGGAAACATTTCCATTGTCAAAAGAACATTTCTGCTGTTTTATTCAGGCAAAACTGAGAATGCATATTTTACCTGTTGAAATGGATTAATGCCTCTGTCTTAGTTACATTTTGATGGAGGCTAATGAGTCATTTTCACACAATATGTCATTATGACTATATTATTAATATAGTCATTAACCTAGTAAGTTTTATGAAAAAAAGCAATGCAAAGTAGGGATAACAGAATGACAGTAGCCTCCAAACACTTCTCTCATAATAAAATTGATGAACATAAGAAAAAAAAAACCCATCCCAGCAAAATAAGGGTCAAAAGACCTTGAATCCATGTTTTATTGTCAAATTAGTCTTAATAACAATCCCTGACTCTGGATAGTTTGCTTCCTACTGTGAATAGAGGAATAAAACCAAAGAGACATTTATATTCACAGCTTTTTCCTCACCCACAATTATTTTGGAAAGAAAAAAAAAAGACTAAATTAAGAACTTTTGAATGTTGTTTTTCCTGTCCTCAGTCTCCTGTGGCAGGACAAGGGGTGTGTAGGTAACTTTCCTTCCAGGGAGAAGAACAAACCCTGGTTTGTGGTGTTTGCTAATGTCTGTGATGTAACCACTCCCTCTATGGCCAAATTCAAGGTACTAACTTAACATCGCTGAACACAGAACTGGGACATGAGTCCAATTAGCTCTCAAGAGCTAGTACAAGTCAGCTCCAGCACACTATCAGCAAGACCCTTTCTATGGCAGCCTCTACTTTAATGGAACCTTTTCTTCATGTCCCCTCAGATGCTCAGGGTTCTCATCTTCTGCCCTCACAAAACCAGCATTCAAAAGACCCTGAAATGTGTTTGCACTAAGGAGTAAATGAGACATCACAACTGAAATAGGTCTCTCCCCTGGAGGGCTTGGCACTTGATAGAAATCAAACCCTTAAACTAAGAGGGTGGAATTTCAAAATTCAGTGAGCAGATTAGAGACATGTTGATAGGAAGGGAGCTATTGCTTGAACCCCCTCAAATTATATGGAAAACCCCTTATTTTGTTTAATGTTTAGTCCTATTTGCTTATCCATCTATAGAATGACATAAATATATTCTGAAAAACGGGGCTATACTTGAAACATATATTTCTCAATGTCTGCAGTGTTCCCCAGATATAAATTCGGTACCTCAGTGTTGCTGTATTAATTTTCTGATCTTGTGTGGGGTAGCCTAGAAAATGCATTCATTAACTGTTACTATAGCTCTAAGATCATTTATATTGGAAATATTACAGAGTTATCATATTTGGAGACTTTTCAACCTTCCTCGGTTAGGTACAGAGATGAGCTAAAGGAATTCTCTTTGGAAGCTGCATTAAACTGCAAACCAAGAATAATTCAAGTATTGAAAGATTCCATCTCAAAACGAATTATCATCAATATGTTATTATCCACACCAGGGAGAGAGAGAGAGAGAGAGAGAGAGAGAGAGAGAGAGAGAGAAAGCAAGGGAGGGAAAAAAGAATACCGACAGGGCAACTACTCCATTACCCCTAAGAGATTTTATGACCCTAAATTATCAGTTTAAGGCCTATAAACTTTGAGCTTTAGACATCTGGGACAACTTTCCTACCTGCTGGCAGTGCAGGAACTTTATTAGGTATGGGCACTGAGTGTTCGATATCTCAATAATACTCCTGACCCTGCTTACTCCCATGGATTCCAGTCTGTCTCTGCCCCGTTATCTTTGTGCTCAGGCACATCTCTTCCACAGAGCTTCTTTAATTTGAAAATTTCTTTGGTTTCTCTGCCAAGTTTTAGAGACAGCCTCTCTTAAAATTTTCCTTTCTTGGCTCCACTGACCATTGCTAACAGATCCTATGTTTGAGGCTTAATTTCCCTGAACCCTTCTCACCAGGAGACAGGCAAAAATTATTTTCCTTTGCATAAAAACCTATTACAACACTTTCGCTACTTAAGATAATAAAAATTAATGTCAGTAATTTAAGATTTCTTTTCAGTCTCTAAATGCTTGTGAGCCACGAGAATTTCATTGAAAATATAGAGTAAGATCAATTTATAAACAAACATTTTCAGTAGATAAAATTGACAAAACTGTTCATGTTCCCGTGGAAATACTGAGCTCTTTTTATTTATAAAATTCCTAAATGACAATCCTGGCCATCCTTAGTTAGGTGCTGTGGTAAATGACTCTGAATGTCGAAGGAATCTAAATTAGCATTTTCATGCATTACCATGTAAGCACTGGAATTCAAGGTGCAGCTACTTTTGTGTAGGTAGTGCCCTACCCGGGGAACATTCAGGGCTGAAATCCATAGTCTTTCCCCATACTCTGTTTTCAAGCCTTAACCTCTCTCAATTAAGAGAAAGGAGCACTGTTTGTATTTTCTCTGTCACACTGAGACTATATTTTTGCAGGTTGCCCAGAGAGGGCACCTTTCAGTGCTTCTGACCTCCCCCGACCTCCATTTTTGGTAATTGACAGAAAGTCACTATTTGTGCTAACTGAGGTCCTGACTCAGTGTATGATTTGTTTTTTGGTTTGAGTTTTTATTTAAGCTACCAAAAATATCTAGTTTTTTTTTTTCAAATTTTTAAACAAATTTGTAATAAATTATTTAAAGGATAAAGCTGTTTGTGAATGAAGATCCAAGAATCTATACTTCTATTTTAAAAGTGAATATTTATGTAGATGAAAAGAAAAGACTTTCCCAGATTTTTCTGTGCATTGAATATTTCTAATTTGTTCATATTTATTACATGCCAGGTCAAGTATTAAACATTTTTCATGAATTACAAGCCACATATAGGCTCCATACTATGAACAGTAAATTACATATTCTATGGTAATTTTATGACATCTGTTAAGATATTAACAGAATGTTAATAAATACAACAAAATTATTTTATTATTTTTTAAATGTTTTATTTCTTTTTGAGAGAGAGAGAGCATCAGCAGGAGAGGGGAACAGAGTAGTGGGGCCCAGGATCCAAAGCGGGCTCTGTGCTGACAGCAGCAAGCTCAATGCGGGTCTCAAACTCACAAACCATGAGATCATGACCTGAGCTGAAGTCGGATGCTTAGCTGACTGAGCCACCCAGGTGCCCCAAAATTATTTTAATATTTAATATTCTTTAGTGTTTTTATTCATTGATATTTATTTTAATTTCCTAAAAAAATTAATAGTACTTATAACCAGAACACTTAACCTATATAAATCAGCTATTAAATTATAAAATTATTAATATTTTCTATCTATCTATTCATTTATTTATTTATTCATTCATTCATTTATCCATTTATCATTTATTTACTGCCTCTCCAAAAAGCATTTAAAGCAACTTTCTATGACATTATTAATGGTTCCATGTGCTTCTTTGGATGTGTTCTGTTGTAATTGAGCTTAGCTATTGTCTTGAAATTTTATGTTATTAGAGAGAAATCTAATATTGTAAAATGTCAGTTCAAATTGCCATTTTTATTATCCAGATTAATGGTAGAATAAGAATTTCAACAAGAGAATAAAGACTAGGATTTATTAAGAATCTACTGTGTACCTGGTACCATTAGGTACCTTAAATATGTTTTTTCACACTACCCTCATAAATCCTCAAAGGAAGTATTTATCTCATTGTACAAATGAGGAAACTGAGGCTCACGTGTCACACAAAGGAACTTACCTCAATTCTGTTTTACTACTGTAACCCTGGCACTTAACATGGGAGTAGGCAAAATTTGAATCTGACTCTGCTTGGCACCCTTGTCCCTGCTGTTTTTACTGTACAATGAAGCCTTCTCAAATATTTACAAAACCTGGCATTTTCAGAGAACATAACTCAAAATAGTTGATAAAGTTTGTTCATATACATTATGATCTCACATCATCTTCACAATAATCCAGAAAAATAGATATTATGGAATGGAGAAGAGAATACACAAGTCGAATATATTAACTAATCCAATACCTATCATGACCCAAATCATTCCCTCTGTGCTACAGACACAGGGCTCTCTTAGCAGAATTTAGTAAATGCTTAATGTTACCTTAAGTAACTTTACCTTACCTTTACCTTAAAGTAACCGCTTACAGTTACCTTACCTTTACCTTAAAGTTACCTCATGCTCATCCATTTCCTGGGCACTCAGTATCACCAGGAAATATGCTTGATGGCAGGGAAAGGCCAAAGATTGTGAACCCCCCAAAATCACAAGTTAATAATTCCTGCTACTGCAGCCCCAGAGACAAGTGGGACTGGGGAAGAAAGCACTGGCCTCTTCTAATTCCACCTCTGCAGGTGTGTGGCTGGGGTATAGCATGATCTCTTCCACATTGAAGAAACTGATACTTTTTTGTCTTGTTCTTTTCTTTTCAACTTCTACCACCATATTATACCATAGCACCCACTACTTAGTGCCTTATTGAAACAGACACTAATATAAATTACAATTTCAGAGGAAGGGAAGTTGAAATGATGGAAATATATGTATTAAATAATCTTTTCATAGAATTTTGCCTGGAAGAAGATGACTTTGCTACCTGTTTTATTACTTGATACTCATCCTACTATCTTTTGAATTAGAGAAATTTAGATAGAAATGTTTGCAACTACTTAAAATTATTTTTTAAATTTCTAATGTCCTTTCTTACTGGATCTATGCACATGATTCAGGATCAAATAGTACCAACATTTGATATGCATTTATTCACCCTACTCTCATGGGTTACTTAATCCCATTTTTTTTCTGCTGAAAGCAAAGCAAGATTTATGTAGCACCTTGGGGCTATAGTTTCCATTGCCTATAGTTTCTATTGATTCTGCTGGATTTATTATTGGCTATCTATCACTCAAGGAAGATTCACTTATCTTTCTAATTATGAAAAAAACCTCCAGCCTGTAAATCCACATAAATCCTCATGGACAATGGCTAACATTACCAACATAATAATGTTAGTACTCATACATATGCTTCCTAACCACAATAATGAAATGCTGGTTTAAAAATCATCTGAACATTACATTACCACCTTCAGATTGAACCCCTTGAAATCAAAATCATTTATATTGTAACTTGGTGTATATTTGTCTTTGTAATACCTATTTTTTAAATATATGTGGAAAATAAATTATATTCCCATTTTCACTGGAAATACTCTTGGGAAAATTGTTTTTAAAACATTTTTGAATCTATGGTAATGCCTTTGTGAACTATAGGCTAATTACTAAGCAAAATAGATCCTTGAGATCTTAAGGCATACATCCTGAGACATTTGCAAAGTGCCAAATGCTAATACCACTCTCATATAATTTCTCCAGCTAAATGCAGTAAGTATAATTTGTCAAGCATTCAGTGTATCCATTAATTAGCTAACCCAAGTAAAACTACTGGGTCAGCTAAGCTCATTTATTCATATGCGTGAATCCTGCATATACACACATACTCACATAGGCACATATAAACACATGCATGCACACATTTATATACATGCACATATATATCACACATTTTCATGCATATTTATGTCTCAGCCAAATTAGAAATTACTTCTTCCAGTACACACTTGTGCTCATTCACAGTAGTCAAAAACATAAATGTTAAATCTATAAATGTCCATGGTCATTTTTGGGACAGAGTCCCATCAGCAAAACTCCTAGCATTGGAGTATTTCTTAACAAATATAATTTCTGATTTTTCACTAAATCATAATGACCATTTTGTCTATATTTTGAAATATTAAAGATCTACAGAATTTAGACGCTGAGAAAATGGTGCAATATGGTGATTTTCGATGTCTTCTATATTTAATTGGTTACATATGCTGAGGAAAAGAAGATTCATTCCTACTTTTCTAAAGTATCTAAAGAAAACATCTAGAATGTAGTATTAGAAATAATTGAATGAGTAACTGAATCTCAATTTGGTTATTTTCTCTGAAATAACAAATTTCAACAATGATAGCTTCATTACTTTTTTAAATGTTTTTCAGTTGCTCCTTTTAACCTTTGTTAGAATTTTCACAACTCAGCAACTGCATTTATATACAATTCAGTAGCAGTTTGTGAAAAGTATAATTTTTTAGTAAATAGCTGTACACCTTAGGAACAGAATGTGAACACACTGTATAATTCTTTTTTAGATTACCCATCCCCGCCCCCCCCCAACATTGATAAGCTGTTTTCATGGTCTTTCTACTTCTCCAAACTTAAACTCCCCTTCCTCCCAGGATGTCTCACTTAAGAAAAACAAAAAAGGCCAGAGCATTCTTGAAATGAATAAAGGAAATTGCTTTCAGGAAATTCCTTTAATTTCCATGTCTAGTGAAAGTATTTTTTTCACGTGTCTGCATGTTTATGTTTTCTTTGACCCCTGTAATGTAGAATCGATGTGGTTGCTAATTCTAATTTTAAAAAGAGAGAGAGATTCCTAAATGAATGAAGAACCTACACCATTATGATATTAGGATGTCGACTAAAGGGTTTTCACCTTTTTTTAACACCAAGAAAAATTCTGCAATTCTCAGTTGCTCTCTGTGACAAAGAGTCCTGTCTGGGAAGCTGAAGCAGGACTCGTAGAGGAAATAGAGAAGGAGATGGACATGATATAGAGGGGGGAAAAAAAGGGATACCTGTGTTATATATTCTGGCCACTTCTTAGAAGTATATTTTGCAAACACCTAGCCAGATGAACACATTTTTTATCTCATTTCACTGGCAAAGAAATCAAGCCAGAAAGACATGTATATTAATTTAAACCAAAAACAAACAAACAAACACCAGCCAGGAGTGCTTACCCTGAATACTTATATTTTAACCGCTTAATTTTAATAACTTGATTTGTTGTATTTTAATATATAGAAAAACTGTGGGGGGGGGGCATATGCAAACGTGTTGATCTGAAAAAGGAAAAGACTATAATGGAAATATTATGAAGGAAATATTAGGAAATAAAGGAAAATTAATGCTTGAAAACAGACAGACAGGGATTTAGTAGCAATCTGGTTTTTTTCAAGTAATATGTACTTTAAATGTGTTACCTACATGCGAATTTTCAAACAACCACAAGTGAATGCATTCCTAGCTAACCCAGAAGCTTCAGTTCAGGATGGTTTTTCTCTTTGTTCATAGTTTCTGATAGACTCCTGAAAAAGGAATTCACATGGCCAAAGTACAATAAGAAAATTGAGTTACCTCCTTACTTTTCATTATATCCATTATACCTTAGGAAAACTCCATCTGGTATCATAACCCTGTTTTAAAATAGTTCCAAGCAATCCTTTTTAAAAAACGCATGCAATCAGCATGCAGATTGGATGGTTATATAATTGTTTTTTAAAAAACCAACGAGGACCACTCTGTATAACCAGATGAGAGCTGCCAAGCCGTCCATCTGTGCAACATTGTGAAGAGAATGGCCCAGTTCTCCCACCCTGGGGTTGGACACTTCCTCACACAGAATAGAGCTGCACATGCACCCTCTAACTAGGCTTGATTTATCCATAGGGATACTTCAAAACATATACAGAAAACGGTGTACGAAACAGCATAATTTCTCATCCACAGAAGAATTCCCCAGCAAATCAAGGAGTAGCTGCATATGTGGTAGGTTAGAGAAGGAGAAAAGTCATTGAGAAAAGTTAATCTCATTCCACAGGAAAAATATACCACTACTATATCCCTCTATGGGAGCCCATCTTTCTGATGGTTGTAATTACCTGCTCAGGTCAAACTATGGAACTCTCTCCCATATCAAATACTAATAATAATAAGTACAGGGGTATTATTATATGTTAAAAAAATAAGCAGTAAATCAGCTAAAAATATATGAGGTGTTTAAACTTAAAGCACAAATGATCTATATAAATAAAATTAGAAACACAACAGTCAGATTTATTTTATGCTGTGATTCTAATAGCACAACGTTTTTGATGTTGCTTTCATATTTCCCTAAAAGCTATCTGTATATAATGTCATAGTACCATAAGTCTTACACTATGCTATTATTAACACTATTTTGGATTAGTGCAACGCATGCTCTCCCAGAATCAGTACAGCCTTATAAAATTTGTTTTAGGTTTGGAATATTGAAAGTTATATACTGTATTATATGGTTTCAGTTTATAGTCTAAACGGTAAGATTATAGTAAAGAAATGAATTAAGCAATTTTTAAATGTTGTGGTTTTTAACAATCGGTTAATGTTATTTGGATTATTTTTTATTCAGGTATTGTAAATAATCTAAACTTTTCTTTAAAATTCAGTAAATAACTCTAAAGTGGTTATTTTCATTGAATTTCTCATTGCTTCCAAAAACCTGTCAATTCAGAATTCTTATTAAGTAAATAGTGAATAATAATACTTCCAGTTCAGAATATTTGTTTTTCTGCGATTAAACACAATTAATCTTACAGTCACTAGGGACTCTTTTCAGAAAACTATGATAAACTTCTATTACATCACTAAAGAATGCCATACCATTTTTGCAATAGACCCCGTCCCAGCAAAGCAACATTTTAGACAATGGACAAGAAGATGTATCTCCTAGTGGCCAATGGAATCCTTATCCTCTTGGGAGGCGGGATGTACCTCCGGACACCATTACTAAAAAGGTAACCAGTTTCAAATTAATGACACAAACCATGAACCTTGTGCATCCATTGTAATATGTAATCCATATTTTGTGTCATAACCTCATTTCTAATTTTGTAATAAATTTAGACTAAATATTTTCCCACTATAGGGAGTTTAGTTAACCATAAGTGCATGAAAAGAATGAAAAATGAACACTGCCAAATGTTCAGAGTTGGTTACAAATTTTTATAAACAATATCCTGCCACCTCTATGGATACTATCACCTCTTACTAGTGTCTGATACCCACCTTCGAAGTGCAAGTACAGGATTGTGTGTAATATACACTTCTGACCCTCTTGAGTTTAGCAGTATGGTGTAGCCAATTTGTGTAAAATGAAATTCAACTAAAAAGATTGATTTACCATTTGTAAAGTCATACCAGTTCATTCATCTAATCATTCACTCAATAAATACTTACTGAGCAACTGTGCTCAGCTATGTGTTGAGCAGTTTTTAGATTCTGGGGAACAAAAGTAAGATATGGTGTCTTAACTTGAAGATCTTTTAGTCTAGTGAGGTATCCTAAGTGGTAAGTAAGTAATTATAATGCTGCATGTTAAATTACCATAAAGGGAATAAGAAGAAAGCCACAACCCAGGAAAAGATAATTACAACATATATGAGAGACAAGGGATTGCTATTCCAGAATATATTTTTTAAAACTCATATAGTCAATAAGAAAAGACATACAACACAATACAAAAGAATGGTAAAATACAAGAATAATTAGGAGAGGAAATAAACATTTTAAAAAGCAGAATATTTTTGTCAATCAGAAATGCAAAAAAAAAAAACTACTAAAGCTACTTTATACCTACTAGTCCACAAAAATTAAGTCTGAAAAATGTAAATTGTTTGCTAGTATAAGAGCAATGGAAACCTTTTCATAGTTCCTGTAGGAATAAAAACAGCCATTTTGGAATCAAATTATCTTATAAAGATGACCATGAGTGTACCTTATATTCTAAAAATTGTCCTCCTAAGATGTTATTCAAGACACTTTTAATGTTTACAATGGTAGGAAACTGGAAAAACCTACCACCAGAAAAGTATGTAAATAAATTCTGTTATTCACCCAAAAGGATATTTTAAAGCAATGAAAATTAGTTAATCAGTAATTATGATAATATGTATAAACCTTAGAAACATAATTTTAGTAAAAAACAAGTTTCAGAAGATGGAACACATCAAACCTATGAAATTTATAATTCTCAAGAATAAGCAAAACTAAAATATATTGTTTAGGCATAAGTACATGACTCCGAAAACTATTTTTAAAAGGGAATGGTTAGCAAAATTTATGATTAGAGATATCTCTAAAGAGGAAACTGGGGGTAAGATCATGGAGGAAATTTGTATTATTCTTGCTACTGTCTTATTTCTTAGGTTGAATTTTATAATTATGCTTCATAGCTTACATATATACTACATAATCACATACTTTCTTTGTAATTTAGGTGATGATTTTCCTCTTGATGACTACTTCAGTGCTTTTAAAATATATATATATTAAATATCAAATTATTTTACCTCAAATAGCTGTTAATGCCCTGATTACAGGTGTTACACATGTTATTAATCTGCCTGTTGGGCAATATTTAACACAGCAGATAAACACAATGTGTGGTTAGTGCTTTGAAGTTGGGATACAAGGTTATGAGATTTTCTGGAAAGGGCACCTGTTTAGTAAAGAAACTAAAGTTGAGAGGAGTGGTGTAAAATAAGGCTGGAAGGTAAACAGAAGGTTGATCATGCTGTACTTTATTCTGAAGGAAATGAGAATGGGAGTTTTGAAATGTTTTAAACATGAGAAAGCAAAGATTAAATTTTCATTTAAAGAACATTCTGATAGCTTTTCAGAGAATGAATTATAGAGAAGAAAGACTGAAGGCAACTGGACCAGTTAAAAAGCTTCTACTTTAATACAGGGGAGAGTAAGTGGAAGCAATGGGTGGTGGAGCGAAATGCATAGATTCAATATCTTCTTAAAAGGTGAGCCAACATGATGCTGGGATTGACTGGACATAGGGTATAGGAGATAGATATAAGTTCCATGGTTGAGACACAGGTTTCTCATTTGGACAAGGGACTGATGTGCCATTCACTGAGACTGGAAGCACAAGAAGAGTTAATGGTTGGAAGTGGAAGAGGCAAGCCTAGTTTACATTTTAATATGTTGACTTGAGGTATCTTTAGGGTATCTAAATGGTAACGGTTAGTGGATATTTAGAGATATTTATCTGAAGTTCAGGAGAGAAATCTTAGCTGAAGATACAGACTTAGCAATCATCAAAATATATGTCATAATTGAGCTGTGAGGCAGATGGATGACACAGAGCTCCATGGGACACCAACATTTAGGGATGTTCTTAGGAAGGAGAACAGAGAAGGAATCACCATAGATTTTATCAATAGGGTCTACCACAAGTTATAGAAACTTCAAAGGAAACAGCCTTGAATATTAAGTAAATATCTAGCTGATTATCAACATCTAGAGGAAGCCTCAGATTTAGTCTTCAGTTATATTATTTTAAATACTTAGGGTTTTTCTCCCTCTCCATTCTTCTATCCATATTGTTGGCTTTATCCCAAAATTGGTTCCTCTCATTATTTAAGTTGTGTGCCAGTGACAATTAGAGATACAAGCTTCCTCTTCCAAATCCATCAAGGGAAAGAGCCAAGTTTCCAAAAGCAGTCTGTTACAAGCAAAACTTTTCAATCCTAAATCCCTACCTCTTCTTAGCAAAATTTTTCAAAACCTCAAGCAAAACTTTTCAACCCTAAATACCAATGTCTTCTTAGATCTCATTGATCCAAAATAGTGAAGGACTTCCCACCCCTAGCAAGATGAATGGAATTATATGATTAGCTTTGACTAATCAGTTGGAGTAGAATAGATAGGGCTCTCAACTCCAGTGACCAATAAAAAAAAAGCTTTATTCACTTATTACTCTGAATGGAACTAAGAGCTGTTTACATTAACCATCCATATATGCACTTTACCTGAAATCTATTTTCAAGCTCCATAATCATATCATCAGTAAAAATCATGATAATCATTTGCTTGCTTCTCTACTTTTTTTAAGAACCCCATGCAATCCTGTATTGATTAAACATTAGTAAGGTAGTTGGTCTTATTTAAGACTAAAATAATTATTTCATCTATGTGAAAACTTCATAACCTTTGATACTTCTTTTCAAATGTGAAATAATGTAGTATGTCTTTCATGTGTAAACTCATTTGTATCTTCTTCCTACTATCATGATATGCATTTTCAGATTACCTGAAATTTGCCTAAAATCTGGGATTTTAGAACGTATAGATATGTCTACCTATTATCTCACAGAGTAGAGAGATTAAAAGATGCTCTAAATATCCAAATTTAGTTTATTATATTCTAAATGAATATATTAAGTTAATATTCAGTGAGAATCAATTTAAGGAAATGAAAATGGTAATGGGATTATTAACCTGGGCTTCAGGATTCACTGAAATAAATATGAAAAAAATACTACTATTTATTGTGTTTATATTTCATTATACAGGGAATGTTTTTAAAAATCAATATTACTTTTGCAGTTGAAGTGAGTAGTCAGGGTAGACAGAGTGAGAATGGAAAACTAAGAATTGGACTACAAATGGAATGGGGACTCAAAGGAGAATAAATGATGAAGTCGTAGCCAGCTCCATTTCAGTGTATTTCTTGAAATCTCTGTATTAGAGTTTTTAAACAATCTTATTATTATTCTTAGAGATACTCCTATGTTACTACTGTGATACTTCAACTGTGTGGTATTTAGTGCTGTGATACTACCATGATCAGAAACCCTGTGGTGCTTCAGAGATCCAGGGGGAGACACAGTTTCAGAAAGGCTTTGATTGAACTGTGGCTCTGTTCTGGCTATCATAGCTCTTTGGTTGAACTAATATTGGTAGTACTCACGGATATGCCTGTGAGTACTTCAAACACTATAGGAGAACAAATTTGGGTACCCTCCAACACATCAAATATTTCAGACACATAAAATAGACAAAAAGTGCTCATCGATCAGAAAGGATTTTGTTCTTTATCTACTATTTCTGTCCTGAGTACCCGAGAGTGGCTAATCCATGGCAAAATTTGAGGGTGTTAAATCCCGACTTGTTTTTTTGCTTTCTTTTTTTCTGAGTGGCAAGAGGTGGGATTTAACTGACTTTTTTTTCTTTTAATGGTGTAATAGTAGGTGGTAGTTTTCAGTTCTCTCTTGCTATGTCAGTGTCCAAAATCTCAAATTCTAAATATCCGTCAATGCAGAGTCTGGGGGTCATTGCTGGAAGAACATGTCACAGCTATGTAAACCTCCCCCTGAATTCCAAACATTACTACACAAGCACTTTAAGAATTGCTATTAAAAACTTTTGAATGGCTGAAAACAACAGTGGTTTCAGGAATATTTGTACGTTAGACTGCTGTCACATCTCTGCTTTCACAGCTGTCATCTGTTGGATTATGCTAAAGTCACTCTGGTAAGAACTATTATGTACCATATATTAAATATTACTCTGTGTTAGGTATTGTGCCAAATGTCATAATGTATTTCTTCATCTAATCCCCATGACAACCATATCAGGTAAGTACTATTATTTTCATTATTTTTTATTATTTTTATCCGCTGTACGGAAAAAGAAACAGTTTCTTCCGAGAGATGTGGGGTTTAAGTTAGATTACTCACCAAGATTTCACAGGTGACTACATATTTTAGATTACATTCCTATACTTAAGAGAAAATAGTAGGAAGTTCATAGTGAAATTTTGTTTTTCCTTTCTTATGTGAAATTTTTTTCATTTAAAGCCAGATATTATATACTCTGATTTGGTAGACTCCTTCCATAGGAATGACAAGGCTGTTTTTCCCTACTTCTGAAATGACAAACTCTTTTAAGAATATTGAGAGTCTTAAAAAAATTTTGAGAGTCTTAAGGTCGCATATCCTTGAGGAGGTTTAAAATTGAAGGATAAAGCCCATAAGGATATGTTGCAATGTTGGAGCAGAAAAGCATTGTAGCAAAAAGGCTAAAGTGGCATATTAAAACAAATGAAACTTAAAACATTCCCTTTCTGGAAAGGGTAACCAAGAAACTTTAAAATCCTAGTGATATTAAATCTGAAAATCTTTTAATATGTAAAGACTAGACATTCAAAGGTCTCTTTCAGCATTAGCAACTCTTCCCTCCCCAAGTGTCTGTTTTTCTAGGTTAAGTGCATAATGAGTTGGCAGCTAGAATAATAAAGATAGGTACCAAGGGTCAACATCAAGATGGACACAGTTGAGAAGAAAAGTATAAAAATGCAGCTAATTTAGTCTTGGCTCATAAACTTGTCCCTGATGCTGAATTTGCCCAGGATTTTCTCACATCTACAAAGCCAGCTCAGCCATTAAGGGCTTCGTGATTGCCAGATGTTTGTCATCTGTGAGGCATGCCCATGAACTCATTAGAAGAAACTTAAAGAAATTTAAGAAAAATTATGTGGGTTTTTTTTTATCATTTTCATTGTCTTTTCATCCTTTCTTTCCCAGGAACCAAATTAGAATTTTTGCTTTTTCAAATCATATGAAGTATTAAAAGTTTTTTTAATTAAGTTCCTGGGAAGAAATATTCATTCCTTATTTTAATTTTGGCATTTCTCATGTATCTTAGTATAATGCATTTTACCATTTCTTTCTATACATACTTAGAAAGATAAGATCTAAAATACCTCCTGAAAATCTTATGTTGCCTTGCTGTTGACCATATGGTCAAGATATCATTTTTATTTTAAAACAAGTGAATCAAATTTTTACTAGAATTGGTTTTCCACTTGGTAATAAAAGTCCATCTATTGTAGAACTTTCCAAAAAAGTGAGATCATTTTTAAATAAGAAGTAGATATTTAAAAGTGTGACAGATGAAAATTAACCTGCATATTTAGTTATTTAAATAAAAAGCATTTTACTATTCTGCCATAGATATCTTATCTAAAATATATAATCATTAGAGATGGCTCAGTTGGTTGAGCATCAACTCTTGATTTCAACTCAGGTCATGAACCATGGCCATGAGATAGAGCCCCACATCAGGCTCCATGCTGAACGTGGGGCCTGCTTAAGATTCTCTGTTAAAGAAGTATATATTTGTTAGACAGGGGAAGTTGAGATTCTGTCTCTCCCAGCTGCCCCTCTCCCTCACTGTCACTCCTCTCTCTAACATTAAAAAAAAAAGTGTTTAAAATACGTGATTATTAAGTTATAGTCATTGAAAAGTAACTTTTTCCAAACCCTTTTCCATTAAGAGCAAATACTGCTATCCGCACTGTATATATATATGGAACTGAAATAAAAGTAACAATAATTCACGACTTTTGTAATTTAGCTGAGACACAGCAATAGTGCTGTTGGAATCCCTTATATCAAAGGCAGGGAGGTGGGTAAATATAGCTTGCTTATATGGAAATAGTGGAAAGTCTAGAACAGGTAAGAAAGAGAGATGAATATTTAAATGCTGGAAAAAGTAAGGATGGCAAAAGTAGAGTAGATCTTGAGGCTATAAGAGAGCAAGTCAATGTGTGGAAGAAGCAGATAGGAAAATCAACCCAGTAAACCTTGCATATAGGAGGTAAGATACAGGGAAATAGGTATGTTTCTCATTTCCATCAACTACATCAGAGTCAAGTTCCAGCTTAAAATAAAAGTGAAATAAAAAAAATATTCTGAAACTTAGTAATTGTCAATTATGTAGCTAACCTCTCCTTTTGTACAGAAAGAAATATGTCAGGTATAGTAGGTTTTGCCTGAGGCTTTGTATTTTTCCCTCCCAAAGCAATGCACATTATTAACAGTAAAGAACCACAAGGAATAAATGCCTCGACTTTGTCAGTCCATAAGCAAATGAGAACAACTTTCCCTATCACTGTGAGTAATGCCAAGCACAATCCTGGCTCCTGCTTTTCTGCTTCTCTTTTTCGGGCCTCATTTTTCTCCTCTGATAGAAGCACATTTTGCACTGGCCAGAGTAAATATTTCTTTAATTTTTCTGGTAGACTGGGCCATCCCTGAAAATCAAAAACAGGTTGGAATCATTTATATAGTCATTTTAAGCCCCAAGCATTTTTTCTAAACATTAGGAAAAGATTTTTCTGAGTCACTTGATAGACTGAGATTCTCCTTGTTTCCCTCATCCTCTTCCTGTCACTCTCACTCACGGTGGTGTCACTTAGGACTCTGTATTGAGCTCTATCGAGACCACATTGATATCCACGGTGACAGCATATTCCACTGAGGCTGCTGAGCTTCAAGAAGAAAGATCAGCCAAACTCATTCACTGTCAGGGAGCTCTGCCCAAAAATGAAGAAATGAGTCAGTGAAAGGGCAAATTGATGACGTCATACAATTATGGATTTAAAAAAAAAACAAAACAAAAACTCTTGGCACAATCTGTTGCCCCCAGAGAGACATTTCCTACACTAATATATGCAGTTTTTCTCTTGACCAAAAGCCACTTTTTTCAGGGAACTAAAGTTTAAAAAGGACAGGGGAACCTTAATCCCTAGCAGGATTTTGAAGACAACTTTCTGGATCTACAATAATGCAACTATACTTTTCTTTGATATCCTGGAAAGTAGGGTTTTGGTATCCAGAAATAATCTGAAAATGATTATTTGTGTGCATAGTAAGTACCCACTCCTTAATTTTGCCCTTAGATTGAAAAAGGAGGGTTTTTTTTAACGTTTATTTAATTTTGAGAGAGAGAGATAGCATGACTGGGAGAGGGGCAAAGGGTGGGTGACAGAGGATCTGAAGCAGGCCCTGCTCTGTGAGCGGAGAGCCCCACGTGGAGCTTGAACCCACAAACCATGAGATCAGGACCTAAGCTGAAATCAAGAGTCAGAGACTTAACCGACTGAGCCACCCCAGCACCCAAAAAAAGGAGTGTTAAGCAACACACGAGTTGCCTGGGAAGCAAGCATACCCACCGTCATACAAATCTCCTTCCAGGTTGGGAGGGGTCAAGAGTAGGAGAGGGAAGTAGGTGAAAACTATATCTTATATGATTTATGGTTAAGTATCAATTATTGCTAATATTGTTAGGCATCCACCAAATATCCATTGGAGGCTCTTTGAAATTTCTGATGCTTATGTTTAGTGACTACATTAAGACATGCACTAATGTCCCCTGCCTAACAAATATATGCTTTTATATCTACTAGAGTAGCCTCAGCATGGTCTTTATGGCATAAATATCAGTTATTGTTCTAGAACAGGATAAAAATGTACTGCTAGGTGTTAAAATACATACAATAAGCCAAAGAATAATTGTAGGAATCGTAAGCTAAGGGCTCAAATCTAGTCTTGAGAATTTCAAGTTGCACTCCTTTTATGTTACCAGTATCAGAACCATTATTCAGATGAATTAAATGTATGCTTTTAAAACACAGCTTCCTGATTGATTGCCATGTTATCTATTCCAGTAAATCAGTGCAGCCATGTCTTTCACTATACTAGAGAAATAAGAATGAATGCATCCAATTAGATTCATCCAATTAGATTATTGAAATAAGAGAGAGAAGCCTGAGTAAATAGTAAGACTTGCTTGTTAAATAAGAATTAATTGCCAAAGCAAGAGTACATGGCCTGTAGGAAGTCAAAACTTTCATGGAAAGGGGCCCCTTCAGGGGCAGTTCCACGTCCTCGGTAATAGTAGCTGAATCAGGAAGAAGCATTTGAAGAAATCAGTGAAGTAATTTCCTCTATTTAATGATCCATTGCAAAGATTTATTTTGTTAATCTGACCAGCTAGAATGATATATTTTTAATCAATTGATGTACTATTACTAATGTGGATAGGAGTTTGTAGAAATGTGAGAGAAAAAAATCTCTAGCTTGAAGCAAAAGTGGCAGTTGAGTAAAACCCTGTTTAGTTTCATGCTTGCTATTTTTAATTATTTTTTTTTACTTAATACAACATTAATTCTTTAATTTCCAGAGTACATCCCTTTATCTCCTAATATAAGTACAACAATACAGCTGTGCCCAGTAGTGAAAGCCATCGCTGTTATGAAATCAGGAGATTGTTCTCATCTGGACTGACTCTAAATTATTTCCTCAGTGAGAGTGCAAACCCAAAGAACGTCTATCAAATGACTGCTAAGTCAGAGGTTAAAAAAAAAAAAACCTTGCCACAGCTTAAAACAATAAAGTGGCAGATTAAAACTACTTCCATCAATTCTTGTTGTTCCTTAAAACAAATGACTATTCTGCCTAGGAAAATTGAAATAACTCAATAACATTTATACTATCTTCATTTTGGAAGAAATATAAAAGCAAAAGGAAAATGAAAAATTAATCCAGTGAAATAAAAATGTCCATGACCGAGTATGTAATTTGAAGATCTAAACAACATGACAACTGGCAGATGATCAAGGATTGTTGCCAAATAGAAGGTATCACAAGAGTAAGATCCCATGTCTTGCCACTTGATTTTTATCTGACTTTATCTGGCTATCTAAAGAGTCTAATAAATCTTAAGGGTGAAAGGAATAATTGTCAAATTTTTGTTGTTACTGTTAAACATCTTTTTATTTTATTTCAGGAATTGTAGGTTGAAGAGTATAGACTTAGCTCTAATTTCATCATTTTCGCTACTGTGGATTCTTTATTGTTTTTTTCTTTTGGTTAATGATTTCCAGTTCCATAGCTGTGTTTTATAAGTTGACATTTAATCATAAGAGAATATGCTTATGAGATTCAATAAGCCGGAAAAGACCGTCTGCACATATCAGCCAGCTGTCATCCTAAGGCGTATGCACTGAAGGGAAAGGGCCTATTGCCTCACCCTTTTAACTGTCATTTGGGGCATTGAAGTATATCACCAGTTTTTAACTCAAAAAATTGAAGTCAACAAGTATTTTGAATAACCCCCTCTAAAAATATTGCACTATGCCAGCAGAATGCAATGTCACCCTGTCCCCAGGACAGGAGAAAGAACATCTTCCTGCCCCCTCTCTTTTAAGCTTCAGAGCTCCCTTCCAAGTATCTGTGCTTAATTGTCCTCTAATGCCCAAATGGGAGAACATAGATTTTTGGCATCAAAACTGCCCCAGCTGACTATTTAAAATACAGAGAGAGAGAGAGAGAGAAGAAGAAGAAGAAGAAGAAGAAGAAGAAGAAGAAGAAGAAGAAGAAGAAGAAATAATAATGCTTACTAGTTTAGTTAACATAATTATAAAACAATTTCTACAATACAGAGTAGGACTGTACTAAGTTGTTTAACATAGACACTCTCGTATCATCTTCACAACAATCTTATGGGACAGGGAGCCAGAGGCATGGAATTGAGGAACACAGGATTGGAGCCTAGTAATGTCTGCTTCTACAACCTGGTCTAACTACTATATTATACTACTAAGGTATTGTATCCCTCCCACCCCACTCAACCAAAAACTTTCAGAAAACATTATAGCATAGACCTGTTGTAATAGTAAATAACCCTCAATATCAGCAATATATTTGATATGTAGTTAGCTAGAACTTTTTGCCACAACTTGGTATTGTTTCTTCTCTTCCATGTTCAGAAGAGAGAAAGAAACCCTGGCACCAGTCATGTACTTAAAAATAATTTTTGAGTCCTCTTCAACTTGTTCTTCCCAATCCTACACAAATCGAGTTTAGATCTTAAATGCACTTTTTCCCCCTAAACCTTCATTTTCTTTCATCCGAAACATTTGCAAGTTCTTTACTTACTTTTGTGAATCCAGAAGGAACAGATGTAGGAGCTCTGGGCATGACTGAAACCTACCTACAGATTCTTCTATAGTATTGAATTTAGTTCATTTTGTTAATTTTTTTTCTCAATGATTTAGCTCATCAAACTTCCTGATTATATCACCTAAGATTCCAACCACCACCCCCTATTTAACACTCTCTCCATTTTCCTCAAAGTAACCTAAATCCTGTCACCAAAACCACTGGTAAACGTAATGAAACTGCACTGAATATTGAATTAATCCCTGCAAAATGACAATTATACTAAAACATAAAAACTAAATAATGCACTAAAGCTGCAGGGAAAAAAATCTCAATTTTTTTATTAGTTCTTAAGATCGTGTTCTTTTTTTTCTTATAAGCAGGAGTGCAAGAGAAATTATGAACTTGAACTTTATCTTTGATTGGCCCTTGCGCATATTAAGCTTTGCTGTTACTTTCCAAAATGGGGGAAAGAGCACAGTGATGCATACCTTATAGAGTGGTTCTAAAAATTAACACCATGATGTAAAATATTTATCACAATGTCTGTCATATCAGTGTTTAATTATTGGTAGCTGTTATAATATTATTTTGGATAAAAATCTGTTAATTAGGGACAAGCTAAATTTTCATTTAGCGGTGTTCCTAACAGCAGGCTGTTAATGAGACCAAGGTCATGAGTTAGTGTCTCTTTTGAATTACTTATCCATTAACACTGGCTGTACTCTTCATCTGGACAGTTTTATGAAATTATATAAATAATGGGGATGGAAGTGTCTATGGGAAAAAAAATGAAGGTGAATCACTGCAACTTAAAATATTAGCTGTATTAGTGAAGAGTGAGTAGCACCATCTCCACTTATGACAGAATTGTGTTTTTTACATTCTTTTTAATGTTTATTTATTTTTGAGAGAGAGACAGACAGACAGGCAGAGCGTGAGTGGGGGAGGGGCAGAGAGCAAGGGAGACAGAATCTGAAGCAGGCTCCAGGCTCTGAGCTGTCAGCACAGAGCCTGATGCGCGGCTCCAACCCACGAACCACGAGATCATGACCTGAGCCAAAGTCGGACTCTTAAATGACTGAGCCACGCAGTAGCCCCAGAATTGTGTTTTTTAAATTTGTATATGCGGTATCCCTCCATAAAGAAGCCATTTTTCAATATCTGAAACAAAACATAATTTACTGCTTGCTAACAAATAACTTGTACAATCTCTGAGTAAAACCACAGTCTGAGGAAGCATGGAGTTCAAGAATTGATGGATTTTCAGAAGTTGGAATATTTAGGGGTTAATTGACCTTGAACTGGGGAAGCATGGTTATCAGACTCTTGCTGATTGGCTAACTTTCAGGAGCAGTTTATAAAGCAAGTTGACATTGATTATTTGCCACAGGTTTAAAAACAGTTCTTTTGGGTGATTATCTATTGCTATGTCCAAAGAACAATCAGATCTTTAAGCAGCAGAGAACTTTTTATTCTCATTGCAATTATTGAGTACTTACTATGTACCAAGAAATTTGCTCAATTCAATACATTGTCTTCTTTATTCCTCACAATATTCTATGAAGCACTTATTATATCTACAGTTTTCATATGATAAGCAGAGGGCTTAGGTAGCTTGTATACGATTGCACAACTAAAAGCAAGAAGTAAAACCCAGGGTCATCTACCTTCAAAGATTGTGTTATCTGTACTGCCTCTTATTTTTTAAATTAACTCCTGGCATTTCTACAACCCTCCATTTCTATAATTTTGTTGTTTGAAGAATGTCATACAAATGGAATCCTATAGTATGTCATCTTTTGGGCTTAGCTTTTTTACTCAGCATAATTCTCTGAGGATTCATTCATATCGTTGTGTGTGTGTGTGTGTGTGTGTGTGTGTGTGTGTGTTAATAGTTTCTTACCTTTTATTGCTGTTTTGTATATTATGGTAAGGACACATCTGTTTGTTTGACCAGTCACCCACTGAAAGAAACTTGGATTGTTTCTAGTTTGGGGCTGTTATGAAGAAAGTTGTTCTAAACATTTGTGGACAGGTTTTTGTATGAATGTTGGTCTTAAGTCTCCAGGATAAATGCCCAGGAATATTACTGCTGCATCATATGGTACTCCTTGCATGTTTAGTTTTTTAAGAAACTGTTAAATGTTTCCAGAACGGCTCTTACCATTTTACATTTCAAGCAGCAGCAGCCTCTGAGTTTCTCCTCATCTTTGTCAGCATTTGTCGTTGTCACTATGGTTTATTTAGTCAGTCTGATACATGTGTAGTGATATCTCACTGTGGTTTTAATTTGAATTTCTCCAATAGCTAATGATTTTGAACATCTTTTCATGTGCTTATTTGCTGCCATCTGTATAATCTTTGGTGAAATGTTTCTTCACATCTTTCAACATTATTCCAAATGGATTATTTAGTTTCTTACTTTTGCATTTTGAGGGTTCTTTGTTCTTGATCCCATTCTTGATTTGCTAATCTTTTCTCGAATTCTGTAGTTTGATTTTCATTCTCAACGTTTTACATTTAAGTCTGTGATCTATTTTGAGCTAATTTATATACATACAAAGTATGAGACGTAGGTCAGGTCTCCTTTATTTTGCCTATGGATGTCTAATGGTGCCAGCATCGTTTGTTGAAAAGGCTATCTTTTTTCCATTGAATTGCTTTTGCACCTTTGACAAAAAGTCATTTGGGCAGATTTGTGTGAATCTATTTGTGGGTTCTCTGAACTGTTCCATTTATCTGTCTGTCCCTCTGCCAATATCACACAGTCCTGATTACTGTAATTATAATAATCTTGAAATCAGATAGGCTTATTCTTCCTGTTTTCTTCTTCTTTTTCAAAATCATTATAGTTATTCTATTTTTGCTGCCTTTCAATATAAATTTTAGAATAATCTTATATATATCCATTAAAAAATCATGCTGGGATTTTTATAGGAATTTGTTAAACCTGTGTATCAATTTGGAGAGAATTACGTCCTTACTATGTTAAGTCTTCCAATCCATAAATATGTCTTCATTTACTTAAATCTTTGATATCTTTCATCAGCATTGTGTAGTTTTCAGCGTATAAGTCCTGTGCAAGCTTTGTTTGATTTACACCTAAATATTTCACTTTTTTGTGTGTGTGATTGTATATGCTGTTGCTTGAAATTTCGATGTGCACATGTTTGTTGCTAACGTACATAAATACATTTGATGTTGTATCCTGCAAACTTGCTCGACTCACTTGTTAGTTCTAGGAATATATTTTTGTTGATTCTTTTGATTTTCAATGTAGACAGTCATGTCATATGCAAATAAGGACAGTTAATTTCTTCCTCTTCAATCTGTATGCCTTTTATTTCCTTTTCTTGCCTTAGTCTATTGACTAGAACTTCCAGTACTGTGTTTAAAAAGAGTGGTGAGTGTGGACATCTGTGCCTTTACTTCATCTTAGGGAGGAAGTATTCAGTTTGCAACATTAAGTATAATGTTAACTTTAAGTTTTTTGGAAATGTTCGTTATCAAGTTGGGTAAGTTCCCCTCCATTCCTATATATCTCAGAATTTTTGTTATGAATGGGAGCTGAATTTTGTCAAATGTCCTAGGTTTCCATTGATAGGATCACATGATTTTACTTCTGTAGTCCATTAATATGGTGCATTGCATTGGTTGATTTTGAAATATTGAGCAAGCTTTGAATCACTGGAATAAACCCTACTTGGTCATGGTACATAATTCTTTTATATATATATATTGCTGAATTCTATTTGTCAATATTTTGTTAAGGATTTTTGCATTCATCTATGAAGGAGGTTTGTAGTTTTCTTTTACTTCCTCTTTTTTTTTTTTTTTTTTTTTGGTACTGTCTTTGTCTGGTTTTGTTATTGGGACAATACTAGTTTTATAGAATATATTGGGAATGTTACTTCCTCTTCTGTTTTCTGGAAAAGAGTGTGTGGAATTGACATTAATTCTTATTTAAATGTTTGTTAGAATTCTCCAATGTAACCATCTGGACCTGGAGATTTCTTTCCTGGAAGATTTTAAATTACAGATTCCAATCTTGATAGTTACAGGGCTATTGAAATTATCTATTTCATATTGGATGAAATATGGTAGTTTGGGTTTTTCAAGAAAGTGGCCGATTTCATATGAATTGTCAAATTTATGTGTAGAGTTATTTTTAGTATTACCTTATTAGCCTTATGATGTTTATAGGACTGAAATGATATTCCCTTCTTCATTCCTAATTTTGGTAATTTATGTCTTCTTTTTTCTTTTTAAGTCTTACTAGAAATGTGTCAATTTTTTTATCTTTTCAAAGAACCAGCTCTTTGTTTCATCTATTTTATCTGTCATTCACTTTCCATTTCACTGATTTCTGCTTTTTTTTCCTTCTCTTTTTATAATAATAAAAACTATAATATAATAATAACTATATAACTATATTATTATATAACTTAATAATAAAAACCAACTTGCTTTGGGTTTATTTAGCCCTTCTTTCCCTAGGCTCTTGATGTAGGATCTTAATTATTGATTTGAGGCTTCTTCTTTTCTAGTACCTACATTTAGGGTCATAAATTTTTCTCTTAGCACTGTTTTAGCTGTGTTCCACAAATTTTTATGTGCTGCATTTTCATTTATGTTCAGTTCAATATATTATTTTATTTCTTTTGAGACCTATGTAACCCACACATTATTTCAAACTGTGTTGTGTAGTTTACAAGTGTTTAGATAGTTTTATCTTTTTGTCATAAATTTTTAGTTTGATTCTACTGTGGTTGGAGAATACATTCTGTGTTATTTTATTTCATTTAAATTTGCTGAGATTTGTTTTCTGGTTCAGGATATATTCTATCTTAGTAATTTTTCTATGAAAACTTGAAAATACTGTGTATTCGAATGACGTCAGGTGGAATGTTCAATAAATGACAATTAGATCTGGTTAGTTGATGGTATTGTTGAGTTCTTCTGTATTCTTGGTCATTTTCAGTGTAGTTCTATCAATTGTTGAGAGAAGAGTGTTGAAATCTCCAACTCTAATTGTGTATTTGTTTATTTCTCTTTAAGTTCTATCAATTTTGGTCACGTATTTGCAGCTTTGTTATTGGAGCTATGTATGCATTTAGGATTGCTATGTCCCCTCAGTGGACTGACTCTTTTTTCATAACATAAGATCCCTCTCTATATTGAGTGTTTTTGCTCTGCTCTGAAATCTACCTTATCTAGTATTGATACAGCCCATTCTCTTTTCCTTTAACTAATATCTGCATGATATATATTTTTAATGCTTTTACTTTTTATCCTCCTATATTGTTATATTTGCAGTAATGTCTGCATATAGTTTTTATAGTCTGCATATAGTTGAGTAATGTTCCTTAATCCCTTCTGCCAAGATCTGTCTTTTAATTTGTGCATTTAGTCTCTTTGAATTTAAGAAGTGACACATTAAGGTTTAAAGATTTAATGTAATTTTTTGTTTGTTGTTCTCTCTCTCTCTCTCTCTCTCTCTCTCTCTCTCTTTGCCTCTCTGATTTGTCTTTTTTTTTTTTTTGCCTGCTTCCTGTGTGTTATTTGGACGTTTTTTAGAATTTCTATTTTATTTATCTACAGTGTTTTAGTAAACCTCTTTGTGTAGCTTTTTAAATGGTTGCTCTGGCTATTATATTCTATATACATAACTTAGAGAGTCTGCTAGTGTCATCACCTAACAGTTCAAATGAAGTGCAGAAACTTTACCTGTCTTTCTGTCAGTTCATCCTCCTCTGCTTATAGCTGTCTCAAACATTTCCTCTACATACATATAGAACCACCTCAGATAATGACATAGTTTTACTTCAGTCATCAAACATTACTTTGAAAATTCAAGAAGATAAAGAAGGCTCATTATAGGTATCCATATATTTGTTTGCTATGTTCTTTCTTTCTTTCTAATGTTCCAAGGTTTCCTCTTTTATTATTTCCTTTTTTATTTAGAGAACTTTCTTTAGCCATTATTTTAGGATAGGCCTGGTGGTGACAAATTTTCTTCATTTGTCTTCAGCTGAGAATGTCTCAATTTCTCTTTCATTCCTGAAGAACATTTTCACTGGTATAAAATGTTAGGTTGACAGTTCTATTCCTTCAGCGATTGAAAAATATTGTGCCACTTCTTTCCTTTCTCTTTGGTTTTTGATGAGACATCCACTGCCATTTGATTTGTTTTTAGTCTCTGGTGAGATGTCATTTTTCTCAGGCTGCCTTAGGACATTTTTCTTTGTCTTAAGTTTTCAGAAGTTTAATTATAAGGTGTCAATGCATGGTTTTCTTTGAGTTTAATCTGTGTGATATTCTGCTTCTCAGATCTGTAGGTTTTTGTCTTTTGACAAATATCAGAATTTTTCAGCAGTTATTTCCTCATTTAATTTTCAGCCCCATTCTCTTCCTCCTTTCCTTTCGATAATCTGATTATTAGGTCACTAACACTCTGGTCATTTTTTCCAGTGTGTTTTCTCTATTCAGATTGGATCATTTCTATTGCCCTGGCTTCTACTTTACTGTTTCTTTTCTTTGTTTTCTATATTCTGCTTTTAAGCCCATCCATTGAGCTTTTCAGTCATTGTATTTTCCAGCTCTAAAAATTCCATTTGTTTCTTCTTAATATCTTCTATTTATTTGCTGAAGTTTTATATTTTTCCACCGTTTTTTTTTCATTTGGTTTAAGCATATGCATAATTAGTCATTGATACATATTTTTAATTAGCTACCTTAAAATTTTTGTCAGATAATGCTAACATCTCCGTTCTCTCAGTGTTGGCATTTAGTGATTATCTTTTTCCATTTAGTTTGACATTTTCCTGGTTCTTGGTATGATTTAAACCTAGAAATTTTGTAGAATGTTATAAAACTCTGGATTGTACTTAAACCTTATGTTTTAGGTATCTTTCCTTGAAACCACTCCAACTGGAGAAGAATGGGGCACTGCCTCATTCAGGCCAGGTAGGGAGAAGTCCAATTTTCCCATTCGGTCTCCGTTGACACTTGAGGCAAAGTCTTCTTGTTATTGCTAGATGAGGATGGAATTTCCAGCTCCACAGAGGGTCTCCACTAATACCTCAGTGGGAGTAGCCTCATTGAATGATAGAGAAGGTCCTGACTCTCACAAAAATAAAACCCAAGGGATTCAGTGCCATGTTGTTGCTTGGTCTCCAGATCCGTAATTGATCTGCATTATTCTGTCTTCTTTCCAGAGTTCCCTTATATTTGTTTATATAATTTTATATATATTGTTTATATATATTTGTTTTGTATTATATGTCCAAGTTTCTTTATTATGTCCAAGGTTTTAATTGTGCTTAAAGGGAACAGGGAAAAGTCAGTCTACTTCATCTAACTGGAAGCAGAAGTCCAATTGTCTATATTTTTTAAACTTAACCTGCTTACTAAAAAAAGGCACTACAGAACATATAGTATAAATGGAAAGTGATTAGGACTGTTTTGTAGTTTTTGTCGTTTTACAAAATTATTGTAACTGACTCATTTAAATGAGCGTCACTGGTTCCTTGAAATTAGTTACTGAATTATCCTTTTTAGATGATTCTGTGTTGTTGACACTGCTCCCAAACATTTTTGAACTCTGTTGGACTTAATGTGAGAGAATGAATTGTGTCCATTTGAATATTCTCAGCAGCATAAACTGTCATCTTTCGAGGCTGTTTGATTTTTGGAAGCAATCCTAAGTGGTTCAAGAGCCAAGGTGGCTAGTAAAACAGATGACAGATGAATTGGGTAATATACTTCTCAGTCTAGCATTCTTCACTTAGAGAATAGCGTGAACTAAAGCAGCGTTGTAGTGAGAAAGTCATTTCTTTTATATCCTATAAAACCTCCCAAACACTTTAAATTTGTATGTAATAAGCTGGTTTAGCTGTGGTCAGAATTTTGTATGAACAGTGCCATTTGGTATCAAATCAACATTTCTTTCCTGTGATGCTGACATAAACGTTTTCTTGGGTTCTATGGATATTGGACTTTTTCCCTGTAAATTCTGACAGTATGGTTTTGGGTCAACTTGAAAATACTATGTTTCATCACTATTCTCCTCAAATACATGTTATTTTGTCCAACCTCCCCTTGAAAGTTCAAAACAAATGTCAGATCTACTCTATTTCTTTTTATCATTCAAAATGTGTAGTACAGTCTTTACAGAAAGCTTCATGTTCAAATTCCCCTTCAGTATGAGTCAGTGTTCTCAAGACTAACCCTCTGCTTGAACAAATCGAGCCTCTGACATTTTCTACATTTTCATTAGCCCTTTGTACTTCATCATAAGCATCCTCATTACCTTTCTCAAGCCTTTGTGCCAGTCAGAAAAAAACCCTCTTTACAGTCCCTCCAACACTGTAATTGTCCCATTAGATATCTTATGTCACTTATGTTTGCTTAACTTCACACAAAATTTAGTGTTAACTCCTGGCTTTCTTCTGTATCTCCCTCTCCCCATTCGCTGCAGCCTGTATCCCCAATAGAGAATGAAAGAACAGTACTGATGCAGACAGAATCATTTTACAGCACATTCTTTTCATGCCCATTTGATGTTTTACCAAACCATGTGAGAACATGAGCTTCATTACTTCATAATTATGGAAAGATTGCTAAATACACTTATTTGCCTAACTATAACAATCTGTCACATCCATAGGATCTAAAATAGATAACAGACCTAATTCAATAAGTAGGAATGGCCCTTTGGCAAATTAAAGAGCTGCTAAAGAAATTTAATATATCCTAAACCTGATCCTTTTGTTCCTTTTCAGAACAGAAAAGTCAATTTGGGGGTAAGGAGATTGCAGTATAGTTTTGTGTTTAAGAGAATGACCTTTAATAGTCAGACAGCCTTGGTTCAAATCCTGATCCTGTCAGTTTACCACTAGTGCAAATTACTTGGGAAAGCTACTTAACCTCCCCAAGACTTAGTTTCCTCCTTAGCAAAATTGGGTAATAATAATTCATAATAATTAATCTCTAATGCTGTTATATGGACTAAAGGAGGTAATATGTATAAGGTAAGTTTTAGTGCATTGTTTAGCACCTAGTGTTTGGATAGTAGTCATTATTTATTAAATGCCAGTTACTGTGCAAGTCATTAAAGATGATAAGTAGGATATAGAGCTTGCCTTCAAGGAGTTCCAAATCAAAGCATAGTCCTGGGCTGCACCTATCCCATGAGAAGGTAAAAATAAACCAGAAAAATAATTCTACAGGCTATTATATAATATATGCAATCAGCTTTTCACCCTTGGATAGACCATTACAAGAATATTCTAATCAATGTAGGGGTTGTTAAGCAGTCTTTATTGATGTTCTCATGTAGATTATGCATCCATGGGTTTAAAGTAATGTTCTAGATCCCTCTAAGTTTTTCTCTTTTTTCTATAATTTACTTATTTTTTATAATTTACATCCAAGTTAGTTAGCACATGAGGCAACAATGATTTCAGCAGTAGATTCCTTAAGCCCCTTACCCATTTAGCCCATCCTCCCTCCCAAAACCCCTCCAGCAACCCTCTGTTTGTTCTCTATATTCAAGAGTCTCTTATGTTTTGTCCCCCTTCATGTTTTTATATTATTTTTTTTTCTTAGATACCATTTTTATTTTTTTTATTTTTTTTAATTAATTAATTTATTTATTTTTTAGTTTATTGTCAAATTGGTTTCCATACAACACCCAGTGCTCATCCCAAAAGGTGCCCTCCTCATTACCCATCACCCACCATCCCTGCCCTCCCACCCCCCATCAGCCCTCAGCTCACGTTTTTATATTATTTTTGCTTCCCTTCCCTTAAGTTCATGTGTTCTATATCTTAAAATTCACTTATGAGTGAAGTCATATGGCATTTGTCTTTCTCTGACTGGCTAATTTTGCTTAGCATAATACCCTCTAGTTCCATCCACGTAGTTGCAAATGGCAAGATTTCATTCTTTTTGATTGCTGAATAATACTCCATTGCATATACATGCCACTTCTTCTTTATCCATATATCCATTGACAGACATATGGGCTCTTTCCATACTTTGGCTATTGTTGATAGTGCTGCTATAAACATTGGGGTTCATGTGCCCCTTCGAAACAGCATACCTGTATCTCTTGGATAAATACCTAGTAGTGCAATTCCTAGGTCACGGGATAGTTCTATTTTTAATATTTGAGGAACCTCCATACTGTTTTCCAGAGTTGTGGCACTAGTTTGCATTCCCACCAACAATGCAAAAAAGATCCTCTTTCTCTGCATCCTCGCCAACATCTGTTGTTGCCTGAGTTGTTATTGTTAGCCATTCTGACAGGTGTGAGGTGATATCTCAATGTGGTTTTGATTTGTATTTCTCTGATGATGAGTGATGTTGAGCATTTTTCATGTGTCAATTGACCATCTGGCTGTCTTCTTTGGAGAAGTGTCTATTCATGTCTTTTGCCCATTTCTTCACTGGATTATTTGTTTTTTGGGTGTTGACTTTGATAAGTTCTTTATAGATTTTTCCTCTGGTACACAGAAGCTTTTTATTTTCATGAGGTCCCAATAGTTCATTTTGCTTTGGTTTCCCTTGCTTCCAGAGACAGGTTGAGTAAGAAGTTACTGCGTCCAAGGTCAAAGAGGGTTTTTTTTATTTTTTTTAATGTTTATTTATTATTGAGAGACAGAGAGAGAGAGACAGAGCATGAGCATGGGAGGGGCAGAGAGAGGGGGAGACACAGAATCTGAAAGCAGACTCCAGGCTCTGAGCTGTCAGCACAGAGCCCGACTCGGGGCTCAAACTCACAAACCACGAGACCATGACCTGAGCCGAAGTCAGACGCTTACTGACTGAGCCACCCAGGCACCCCCAAGGTCAAAGAGGTTTCTGTCTGCTTTCTCCTCAAGCATTTTGATGGCTTCTTGTCTTACCCTGAGCTCTTTCATCCATTTTGAGTTTATTTTTGTGTATGGTGTAAGAAAGTGGTCCAGGTTCATTTTTCTGCATGTCACTATCCAGTTTTCCCAGCACTATTTGCTGAAGAGACTGTCTTTATTCCATCGGATATTCATTCCTGCTTTATCAATGATTAGTTGGCCATATGTTTGTGGGTCCATTTCTGGGTTCTCTATTCTGTTCTTTTGATCTGAGTGTCTGTTTTTGTGCCAGTACCATACTGTCTTGATGATTACAGGTTGTAATACAGCTTCAAGTCTGGGATTGTGATGCCTCCAGCTTTGGTTTTCTTTTTCAAGATTGCTTTGCCTACTCGGGGTCTTTTATCATTCCATACAAATTTCAGAGTTTTTTGTTCTAGCTCTGTGAAGAATGCTGGTGTTATTTTGATAGGTATTGCATTGAATACGTAGATTGCTTTGGGTAGTATTGACATTTTAACAATATTTGTTCTTCCTATCCAGGAGCATGGAATATTTTTCCTTTTTTTGTGTGTGTCTTCTTCAATTTCTTTCATAAACTTTCTATAGTTTTCAGTGTATAGATTTTTCACCTCTTTGGTTAGATTTATTCCTAGGTATTTTATGATTTTTGGTGCAATTGTAAATGGGATTGATTCCTTGATTTCGCTTTCTGTTGCTTCATTATTGGGTGTATAGGAATGCAACCCATTTCTGTGCATTGATTCTATATCCTGTGACTGTGCTGAATTCATGGATCAGTTCTAGCAGTTTTTTGGTGGAATATTTTGGGTTTTCCATAAAGAGTATCATGTAATCTGCAAAAAGTGAAAGTAAGCCTCCTCCTGGCCGATTTGGATGCCTTTTATTTCTTTGTGTTGTCTGATTGCTCAGGTTAAGACATCCAATACTATGTTGAATAAGAGTGGCGAGGGTGGACATCCCTGTCTCCTTCCTGACCATAGGGGGAAAGCTCTCAGTTTTTCCCCATTGAGGATGATATTAATGGTGGGTTTTTCATATATGACTTTTACAGTCTTGAGGTATGATCCTTCTATCCGTACTTTCTTGAGGGTTTTTATCAAGAAAGGATGCTGTATTTTGTCAAATTCTTTCTCTGCGTCTGCTGAGAGGATCATGTGGTTCTTGTCCTTTCTTTTATTGATATGTTGTATCACATTGATTGATTTGCTGATATTGAACCAACCCAGCATCCCAGGTGTAAATCCCACTTGGTCATGGTGAATAATTTTTTTAATGTATGGTTGGATCTGGTTGGCTAGTATCTTTTTGAGGATTTTTGCATCCATGTTCATCAGGGAAATTGGTCTATAGTTCTCCTTTTTAGTGGGGTCTTTGGTTTTGGAATCAAGGTAATGCTGGCTTCATAGAAAGAGTTTGGAAGTTTTCCTTCCATTTCAATTTTTTGGAACAGCTTCAAAAAAATAGGAGGTCCCTCTTCTCTAAATGTTTGGTAGAATTCCCCTGGAAAGCCGTCTGGCCCTGGACTCCTGTTTTGGGGAAATTTTTATTACTAATTCGATTTCTTTACTGGTTATGGGTCTGTTAAAATTTTCTATTTCTTCCTGTTTTAGTTTTGGTAGTTTATATTTTTCTAGGAATTTTCCCATTTCTTCCAGATTGCCCATTATATTGGCATATAATTGCTCATAATATTCTCTTCTTATTGTTTGTATTTCTGCTGTGTGGGTTGTGATCTCTCCTCTTTCATTCTTGATTTTATTTATTTTGGTCCTTTCCTTTTTCTTTTTGATCAAACTGGCTAGGCGTTTATCAGTTTTGTTAATTCTTTCAAAGAACCAGCTTCTAGTTTCGTTGATTCATTCTACTGGTTTTTTTTGGTTTCTATAACATTAATTTCTGCTCTAATCTTTATTATTTCCTGTATTCTACCGGTTTGGGGTTTTATTTGCTGTTCTTTTTCCAGATCTTTAAGGTGTGAGGTTAGGTTGTGTATCTGTGACCTTTCTTCCTTCTTTAGGAAGGCCTGGATTGCTATATACTTCCCTCCTATGACTGCCTTGCTGCACCCCAGAGGTTTGGGGCTGTGGTGTTATCATTTGCATTGGCTTCCATGTACTTTTTAATTTCCTCTTTAACTTCTTGGTTAGCCCATTCATTCTTTAGTAGGATGGTCTTTAGTCTCCAAGTATTTGTTAACTTTCCACATTCTTTCTTGTGGTTGATTTTGAGTTTCAAAGCATTGTGGTCTGAAAATATGTATGGTATGATCTCGATCTTTTTGTTCTTGTTGAGAGCCGATTTGTGTTCCAGTATGTGATCTATTCTGAACAACATTCCATGTGCACTGGAGAAGAATGTGTATTCCACTGCTGTAGGATGAAATGTTCTGAATATATCCATTAACTCCATCTGGTCCAATGTGTCATTCACAGTCATTATTTCCTTGTTGATTTTCTGTTTAGATGATCTGTCCATTGTTGTAACTGGGGTGTTGAAGTCCCCTAGTATTATGGTATTATTATCAATGAGTTTCTTTATGTTTATAATTCACTGATTTATATATTTGGGTGGTCCACATTTGGAGCATAAATGTTTACAACTGTTAGATCTTCTTGGTGGATAGACCCCTTAATTATTATATAATGTCCTTCTTCATCTCTTGTTATTGTCTTTATTTTAAAGTATTCATTGTCTGATATAAGTATGGCTACTCTGGCTTTGTTTTGGTGACTGTTAGCATGATAGATGGTTCTCCATCCCCTTACTTTCAATCTGAAGGTGTCTTTAGGTCTAAAGTGAGTCCCTTGTAAACAGCATACAGATGGATCTTGTTTTCTTACCCATTCTGTTACCCTGTGTCTTTTTAATTGGAACATTTAGTCTATTGATGTTTAGAATGAGTACTGAAAGATATGAATTTATTGCCATTATGTTGCCTGTAGAGTTGGAGTTTCTGGTGGTGTTCTCTGGTCCTTTCTAGTCTTTGTTGCTTGTGGTCGGTTTTTTTTTTTTTTCCATCTTTTCTCCCCTCAGAGAGTCCCTCTTAAAATTTCTTGCAGGGCTGGTTTAGTGATCATGAACTCCTTTAATTTTTGTTTGTCTGGGAACCTTTCTATCTCTCCTTCTATTTTGAATGCCACCCTTGCTGGATAAAGAATTCTTGGCTGCATGTTTTTCTGATACAGCACATTGAATGTATCCTGCCACTCCTTTCTGGCCTGCCAAGTTTCCGTGGATAGGTCTGCTGCAAACCTGATCTGTCTTCCCTTGTTGGTAAGGACCTTTTTTCCCTTGCTGCTTTGATGATTCTTTCCTTGCCTGATAATTTTGTGAATTTGACTATGATATGCCTTGTTGATGGTTGGTTTTTGTTGAATCTGATGGGAGTCCTCTGTGCTTCCTGGATTTTGATGTCTGTGTCTTTCCCCAGGTTAGGAAAGTTTTCTGCTATGATTTGCTCACATAACCCTTCTATCCCTTTTTCTCTCTCTTCATCTTCTGGGACCCCTCTGATTCTGATGTTGTTCCTTTTTAATGAGTCCGATTTCTCTAATTATTAAATTGTGCTCTTTTGCCTTAGTCTCCCTCTTTTTTTCTGCTTCAATTTTCTCCATAAGTTTATTCTCTATATCACTGATTCATTGCTCTGTCTCATCCATCCTTGCCACTGTGGCCACCATTTGAGATTGCAGCTCAGTTATAACATTTTTTATTTCATCCTGACTAGCTTTTATCTTCACATAAAGAGATTCTAATCTGTTTTCAACCCAGCTAGTATTCTTATTATCATGATTCTAAATTCTAGTTCAGACATCTTGCTTGTATCTGTGTTGATTAAGTCCATGGCTGTCATTTCGTCATTTTCTTTCTTTTGGGATGAATTCCTTCATTTCATCATTTTGAAGGAAGAAAGAAATTAATAAGGTAAAAAACATTAAAATTAAAAACTTAAAAACAGTACAAAAAAATCAAATAAAGGATGCTAGATCCTAGGTGTGTTCTGGTCTGGTTGTTGAAAGGAGCTTGATAGATTAGAGAAAAAAGGAAAAGATAAGGAAAAAAGGATAAAAAAGGAAAATGTTTGAAAATTTGAAAAAATGAATACAATAAGATGAAATGATGGAAGGAAAAAAAAGAATTTGAAAGTTTTACAAATAAGTAAAAAATAGAGTAGAAAAAAATTAAAGAAAAATATTTTAATAGAAATGGAGAATAACAATAATTTTTTTCCTCGTTTTGCATTCAAGAATAAAAACAGAAAAAAATGAATAGATGGACCAGCAAACAGACTGAAGTACGATTAAAATTACATTGGTTTCCCTTAGAAGTTGAACTATGAAACACTTTATAAACTAAGCAGGCAGAGAGACTTGTATTGTTCCTGAAGAGTGAGTTTGGCCCAGTTGGGCTGGGCTCCATTCTCCACTAGATAGTGCTGTTTAGCTTACTGGGGTGGATTGTTGTGGCACATGTAGGTGTGTATGCACATGCGTGGGAGAGGTGAAATTGGTGTCACCCAGCTACCCAATCTCTAGTATCAGAACTCTGTGCTCTCCCTAACCAGCAATTGTGCATCCCTCCTTTGTCTCTGGCTTCTGTCCACTTCCTGCTTTTACACTGTGACCAAGCCATCAGCTTGCCAGGCAGCTCCTCCCTCCTGAGTTTTATCTCATATGTGACTGTGTTTCCCAACCCCTCACTTCTGAGGGACTGCAGCTTTGACCTACTCAGACCTTCTGGGTGAGGGTCTCACAGAGCAATGGCCAGATGCCAGCCCACCCTCAGGAATGTTTGGGAGACCACGCTGCTGCCGATGCCCAGAGACTGTAGCTGGGTGCCAGTCTGCCCCAGAAAAAAATCATGCAATCATGTAACAGCAGCATTTCAGTGATTATGGAAAATCACAACACACATCTGGTGCCAGGCTTCCCCCCTTAACATCCTTGTTTCAGTACCAGTGAATGTGATAGTCTCTGGGGACCATTTGGGACCTTTACCTGTGGAGAGGCCGCACAGCCTCTACCAAGTTTCCTCTCAGCAGGGGAACTGCCTCTCTCCATGTGTCCTGAGGACCCTGAAGACCTCTTTCTCTCTGCTTCTGGGGATTCGCCCTTCCCACCAGAGCACCACCAGGTATCAAGCTGCAGGGTTGCAGACTCTGCACTCTCCCTGTTTATAGAATCTTGATGGAATTTAAACCCTCTCCTTTCTAATTTCTCCCTTTTTTGTTCAGTCCTTTGTGTACACTTTATTTTCTCTCTAGCTGCTTTTGGGCATTGGAGGTGCTTTCTGTATTCTCTCCCCCTCGCCGTTCTCTCTCCACAAGCAAAAACAGCTCCCTGCCCTGCACAGCTCCTCCTCTCCCCCGCCAAGTCACCTCTCTGCACTGCATACCTGCTGAGTTCTCTGGTTCAGGTTGTAGAGATTGTTGTGTTAATCCTCAAATCAGTTTTCTAGGTGTGCAGGATGGTTACATTTCAGGGACGAGAGATGCAAAAAAACTTCCATGCTATTCCTCCATCTCTGCCCCTCTAGATCCCTCTAAGTTTTTCTGGGTGTTAACAATTCTTTGCTTGTCTATGTGATCACTTTCATTTAAACTGATGGTGTTCCTCTTTTCCACTGGCTCAAGCACTGACTGAAGACCCATGAATTATGACAGTGGAGGTGACAAGCAGGTATAAGTGTAAAATCAATTTATTGTTCCATAGCCAAGTTGTACAGCTTCAGTTGGCCTACATCATCAGCTCCTCTAACTCCAGGAAATCAATGTCTAGCTATGTAACTTAGCATAGCTTAGCATGCCAGTGAGTTCATTCAGAGTATAGCAGCTCAAAATGTCATACAGCTTATCGTGGCTTTTCTCTCCTACCGAACAAGAGAATGTGAAATTCTATAGAGGTAGGAAAGAATTAAACTAAAGACAAAAATTTGACCAGGAGGGTGTTCAGTCATCAATAATAGCTCTCAAAGTTGCAACATCTCCTTTCATTTAGATTTCTGAGAAGGGAATAGGTGCAATAAATATATTTTTGCCCTTTATAAAGCTATCTTAGTTGTGTTTATGATGTTATAGTTTTGCCATTCTTGGTTAGTTGTGTTGGATAACGTTGGATTGGTAATTATTTTCACATTGTGCTCGTTTTGCCTGACACTCTTTTTTTGCATCTTTTCTTCCAATTTTTCATGACTGATATATGTTTACTGTTTCTGAATGTAAAAAATTGTACATGATAATAAGCTAACCAGTTGGGGTCTAAATATATATTCAAATGGTTGTTTACTTTGCCATTCATATTGTGAGATAATAACTTTGAGTATTTTTTTACTGAAATCACCTTTTGTTTGGAACCAAGCAATATGCCTCCCATCTTCTCCAAATGATTTTCCATGATCACTATTTTCTTATGTCTCACACTCCTCTTTTTTTAAGAATTTTTAAAAATTCAAATTAATCTCTTCCTTGAATACATGTTTAATAATGTTTCCTTTATTCCTCCAATCTGATTTCTTAATCAAAAATCTTGATTAGTCAGACTTTCCTAGCTAATGAATTACAAATTTGTTACTAATAGAAAAATTCACAGCCTTTCCTAGCTAATGAATTCTAAGGTAAAATTCACTTTTGAATTCCAAATTATCTACCCTTAAAAGATCAACAAAAAATAACTAATTCAGGAAGTAACCCCTCAGATGTTTTCCATAGTAATAGGTGATGTACCAAGCACAACAGTAAAACATATGTTTAAAACTATTAATGATAAGCATTCACTTTCCATGTTAGACCTCCATGTTAAACTATACATAATTTTGAAAGGTGTATGCTAGGTTACCAGCCCACAAGCAGAACTGCTTGGTTGGTGGAAAAGGTTTCAGAAAGAACGACTCAAGGAACCAATGCTAGAACAAAGGCAAGAAAATCAAAGTGAGCACAGAAGCAGTGGTATGCACCATATCATTTGAAGATTAGAGACCAAGTGAACATGTCTTCTCCCTCCAACAGCCACCCTTAAGAAGTAAGAAATGATCATTACTGGGGCAATTGGTTGGCTCAGTTGGTTAAGCGTCCAACTTCAGCTTAGGTCATGCTGTCATGCTCATGAGTTTGAGCCCCACGTCGGGCTCTGTGCTGACAGCTCAGGGCCTGGAGCCTGCTTCCAATTCTGTGTCTCCCTCCCTCTCTCTGCCCCTCTCCCATTTGCACTCTGTCTCTGAAAAATAAACAAACATTAAAAAAAAAGTAGATTGCTTTACATGAGGTACTAATAATCTCTCTAAAACTCACAATGGGATGATATGCATGCAGAGCTCACTTTGAAGACCTTTCCATATCTAGTGCCTCCATGAGTTAGAGATACTCACAAGAATTTATCATATCATTCATTTTCAATGTGACTTAAAGATTCCCAAAACCATACTCTTGATTTAATAATGCAGAAAATGAATAAATACTGATTAAACTCACCTGAACAAGCTCACTATGCACTGTGGCACAATGGAATATATACACTTCAATTCTTTTGCTACAGAATTAGGAACTGGGTTCTGTCATTCTCCCCCTGATGTTTCCTATACTACATCTCTCTCCCTGCTGTTATTCAAAATAAAATGCCAGAGGGGCGCCTGGGTGGCTCAGTCGGTTGAACGTCCGACTTCGGCTCAGGTCATGATCTTGCAGTGAGTTCGAGCCCGCGTCCGGCTCTGTGCTGACAGCTCAGAGCCTGGAGCCTGCTTCGGATTCTGTGTCTCCTTCTCTCTCTGCCTATCCCCCACTTGTGCTCTGTCTATCTCTCAAAAATAAATAAATAAATGTGAAAAAAAATTTTTTTAATAAAATAAAATGCCAGATAGAACTCCACTTTATTTTTAAGTTGTGACTTCTTTTTCTTCTTCAAAATTTTCAGTGATAATTTTGCTCCCTTAAAATCAGGGACAAAATAATCTGTGGCAAGACATTAAATGACTGTGAATGTATTTATTGCAACCTTGCTCCAGTATTAACATTTTCACAAACCACAGTAGGCAGACCCTTACTGTTTTTTCATTATCCTTTCCAGCAGTGGCTGAGAGCCCAAATGATGCCACTTTACCAGAGAGGTATTCTGTACGTGTTTTCTACTTTAACCACATCCTTTCAACACCATGAATCTTCGTCTGACAAATTATCTTCTCCACAGGCAGGAAGCCACATCCAGACTTTGATGGGGTCCCAAAGCCTTCAGCATCGGAGCCGGGAGCAGCAGCCATATGAGGGAAATATAAACAAAGTGACCATCCAGCAATTTCAGTCACCATTGCCTATTCAGATCCCCTCTTCACAGGCCACCCGGGGACCTCAGCCTGGACGGTGCTTAATTCAAACTAAAGGGCAAAGGAGTATGGATGGATATCCAGAGCAGGTGAGAAGAGTTTTTATAATTGATGAAGTTTCAGGGAATGTTCAGGGCAGTCCAATGAATCCACAGTTTACCTTCTCTCATTTATGTAGTCTGGGACAAATTAATGCTGTCACCATGTTGAATGGAGTGGAGCATTCTTTGTAGGGGTTTTCTCATTATTTTCAGTGGTTAAACACTACAACACATAAAAATTGATTGTTGATAAAATTTCCTTTTCACATAAGGAAAAACTGATGAACTGGAAGTTTTTCTTGTTTATCCTACACCATCTACTCAATTTCAACTCCAATTTAGCTCTATTGCACAGCTTTTGAATATTAGAGTCAGGGGATTAAGTGTATTTACCAAGGCCTCTGGTGAAACTGACAGTGTGAAACTGTGGGACAGTGGGAACCTTTTTTGAAAGTCCCTTCTGATTGTTGAATAAGACAAAGATAAAGCTTTACTCTGAAGAAAATGATAAAGATCAGTTTGAACGGAAACATTTCTGAAATGCTCCAAAAACTACTGACAAATACCAAGTAGCACAAAAATTGCTTCTCCTTTGACGTATCTAAAATTAGGATTTACTTTTCCATTACAGAATCTGTTTTTCTTCCTTAGAACCAGAAAACTGAATAGGATCTTATCTATTAAATTATATTACACTTAGAAAGCAAGACATTAAGATCTTAATACTCCCATAAAATTAATTTCTTTTATTTCATTCTTCAGATAACTTGGCAAAGCTCCTACTGACTTCACCAACTCCTTAATATGGTATATAAGGATTTCATTTTATTACTGCCTACTCTAAGCTTCACACATTACCCTACCTTATTTTCTGAACATCTCAGACATTACCTTCGTTCTCCAGTTTTTTCTTTTACACTGTTAATAGCCACTCATGATTTGGATCCCAGCTGCTCTAGACATTGCCTCTATTTCTTAAAATCCTTCTTGAAGCTGAGATTATGTCTTAATCATTCTCAGAATCATTGGCTTTTTTTTAAAGACAATTTTCTTCCTATCCTGCCTTGATCTAGGTCAAGTGTTGGATTTAAGGTAATAAGGTAAATAAACCAGAAAGGTGCCTTTAATCAGGTTATGATATGATGTTTTTAATTCTCCAGAGATTCTTAAACATTGATAAAGTTTTAAATTATGCCTTATTTACAGGCACCTAGAAGGTTAAAACTTATTCATATTTCCTCTCCCACAAATATCATAACCTAACCCAGTTCTCTGATTTAGTTATTTCTATTAGCAGCTACATGATCTTTTTTCACCTAGAATCAGCACATTTAAAAATTCACTGAGATCAATGCCCTTTTTTACCTACTTTGAATAATAGGTTTAGTGAGCACTGTAATTTTAAAGACTTTTTTACCATATTTCTCAAAAATACATAAATTGTATAGTTTGACCAATGAGAGGTTTACTAAATTCTACAATTATATACTAATTAAATTTAAAACATCATGATTCTTTTAGAGAAGGTATTTGTAGTTGCTTGCAAATGTTTTGATCCAGGTGCCTTTCAAACTGAGAGGTAAAAACTGAAACATTCAATGGCTTTGTTAAGAAAGGGACTTAAGCAAATTCCTCTCAGCTTCCCAATTTTTTCTGCATTGGTTTCAGACTGAAATGGTTTGGAATGCTGAGATTAAACTTTGGATTGACCATGAGAAGCCTAAGGAGTCTTTAAATAATGAGCGCTAGTCCCCAAACTATGCTCCCCATTCCCCTGAGCTATATTCTCAAAACTTTTTTTCACAATTCACTGTAACATTTTTTCTACCACCGGTGGTATGCTAGATTCATACTGGATCGTTACTTCCCAACTCCTCCTTCAGTGACATCACACCATAGGATGAAACTATGGGCATAATTACACCAGGGAAATTAATAAACACTACAAATCAGGCTATCCCTTACCCTCAGCCAGCTTGTAAACATTTTCCAGCACATCACCAACTACTACACTGTTTTCTTTCATCTCTTTTTTTCCCCCTAACTTCTCCACCTCTTCACCTAACCCCATAGCATTCAGGAAAGCGAATACTAGGGGTGGGTCTCAGAATTTGGAGTTGAGTCTCATGTTAATGCTTATTAGTTGTGTGACCCTGGCCAAGTCATTAACTCTTTCTGAGGTTCTGTTTTCCTCCTTATAAAATGAGAACACTACCACCCATAAACAACGTTCCAAAGATTTTTGTAAGAATCAAATGATACAATTCTACACACACATACACACATAGTTAGCCTGGCACTGAGAGTACAGAAATAGGAAATAGAAGAGGTAGAAATACATTTTAAGAATTAAAATATTGGAGGGCACTTCATGATATCAGTCCCAACCTCCCTAATCTACAAACAGAAAATCAAAGCAAAATAAAACCAAAAAGAGAGAGAGACAAAAAGGCTGAAAAAGGTTATGTATATCATTCTCATAATGAAAATATTACATGTATTTTTTACTTTTCTGGGTTATAATTCCTTTGAAAACTCAGACCTCTCCAATGTGTGTGTGTGTGTGTGTGTGTGTGTGCACGCGCGCGCGCATGCTTTAACAACTTTTATCCCATATTTAACAAGGGAAAAAAAGTGAGAAAAATATTTAAAATATTTTAAAGCTATATAGTTTCACATGAAAACTATAGAGTAGTGATTGAAATGCAAAGATCAAGGAAGTAACTGAAAATTTCTAATGTGGGTTTCAGTCATATAAATCAAGACACTCTATTTTAATAACGCATTTCTAGTGGTGCAATTAAAAAGCCATAAAGAGAATAACAGAGTTTTCTTAAGTGATGACAACAATGTTAGTTTGGCCAAGTACAGACATCTCCCAGCTTACAATAGATTGACTTAACGATTTTTCAACTTTATGATGGTGTAAAAGCAATACTCATTCAGTAAAAACTGTACTTTAAATTTTGAACTGTGATCTATTCCTGGACCAGCAATATGCAGGACAGTACTGTCCCCTGAGGCTGGGCAGTGGCAGTGAGCTGCAGTCCCCAGTCAGTCACAGCATCACAAGGGTAAACACTGATGCACTTATAACCATCCTGTACCTGTGCAACTGCTCTGTTCTCTTTTTTAGTAGGGTATTCAATAAATTTCATGAAATATTCAATACTTTATTATAAAATAAGCTTTGTAATAGATGGTTTTGCCCAGCTGTTGGCTAGTGTAAGTGTTCTGAGCACATATAAAGTAGGCAGGCTAGGCTAAGCTATGATGTTCAGTAGGTTAAGTGTATTAAATGCATTTTATGATTTATAATATTTTCAACTGATGATGGATGTATTTGGATATAATCCCCTTGTAAGTCGAGGAAGATCTGTACAGTATGGAAAAAACCTAAATCATTCATAATTTTTAAGTGCAAGGAGACATTATAAACATAGTATAGAGAGACTACACAGCATGATGAAGCACCATAATTTCTATTAAAGTTTGGAGATTTTACATTTAAAAAAAACTAATCATTTTAAAAAATAAAAATAAAAAAGGGGTGGGGCACCTGAGTGGCTCAAATTGTTGAGCATTCAACTCTTGATATTGGATCAGGTCTTGATCCCAGGGTCATGGGAGAGGCTCCGCCTTGGACTCCACACTGAGCATGAAGCCTGCTTAAGATTCTCTCTCTCTCTCTCTCTCTCTCTCTCTCCCCCTCTGCCCCTCTCCCTGCTCCTGCTCTCTCTCTAAAAAAATTTTAAAAAAAATTTTTAAATCACTTATTGCAATGCTATAGTTGAAAAAAAATCCAATTACAATGAATACAAATTTTTTAATTTAAGGAAAAGAAATCTGAGTGAAAATAGGAAAAGAAGTGACAACAGTTACCATACATTGAGTGTCTGCTATGCTAAATATACTATATACATTAGCCCTCCCCCTTATTCATATGGGATATATTCCTACAGTGAATGCCAGAAACCATGGATAATATCAAGCCCTATATATGCTGTTTTTCCCATACATACAAATCTATGATAAATTTTAATTTATATATTAAGCACAGTAAGAGATTAACAATAATGACTAATAATAAAATAGAATAATTATAACAATAAACTGTAATAAAAGCTATGTTAATGTGGCCTCTGCCTCTCTCAAAATACCTTATATTGTACTCACTCTTCTCGTGATGATGTGAGATGATACAAGGCCCACATGATGAGATGAAGTGAGGTGAATGATGTAGACATTGTGACATAGTGTTAAGCTATTATCAACCTGCTGAGGATTAGTCAGAAGAAGGATCATCTGATTCCAGACCACAGTTCACTACGGATAAATGAAACCATGAAAAGCAAAACTGCAGATAAGGAGGGACTACTGTATAGTATATATGTCGTATATACTATGTATATTGTTTAATGTTTATTTTGGAGAGAGAGAATAAACAGGGGAAGGGCAGAGAGAGAGAGGAAGACAGAAGATTCAAAGCAGGCTCTGCACTGACAGCAGACAGCTGACGCGGGGCTCGACCTCACAAACCGTGAGATCATGACCTGAGCCAAAGTCAGATGCTGAGCCGATGGAGCCACCCAGGTGCCCCTATATTATGTATCTTAAACACAGGCAGGGCTTCAGAGGTGTGTGACCAGTGCAGTTACACAAAGTCTTACACTTAGAAGTACCTCACACTTGGTTTAATGCTCTGCTGTTGCCATTGTGTCATTAGTAATAATCATTGAACAAGGAGACTCACATTTTCATTTTGCACCACTAAGTATATAGCGGGTCCTGCTTACACATAATGTTTTATCTAATCATCACAATAACCTTTTCTTCTTTGTTGTAAATGAAGAAACCAAGGCACGGAGAAAATAAGTAACTTGTCAAAGGTATAATTGGTCAAGTTGGAATTTTAACCTAGGTTTGTCTGACTCAAAACCGAAGTTCTGTGTCCCAATTCAATTAACCACATGACCTCAGACACTTGCCCGCTGTGGCCTCAGTGTCCTCTTCTGTCAAATAATATTAATTAAATCTGCTTCAGCTACAGTTCAGACTTACAGAACTGCCTTATGCAGATGGAGTGTTGACTTGAACTCACATGAGCACTTCCAATGCTTTGAAAATCAAAAAGTACTGAATAAATGGAAAGTTTTATTATTAACAAAAACATAGCTCTGCATCCCTTAATGTGACCTAAAGAACTAATGCATTTCTAATCTTATTAGAATAAATTCCATATAGCAATAAGCATATATAATAAATGCCACCACTGAGGACATTGAATGAATTAAAATGAATGTCATTTTTACCTGGCCAGAATTCTTAACCTTGTTTAACCATAGAAAAGCACTTAGTAAACTTTGACGTTCCTCCTCAATGATGAAACATCTTAACTTTCAAACCACCTGCCACAACAAAACAGGGCAAAATGTCCAACAATTCTAATTTAATGCACTTATATTTACATATTTATTTTTCAGAGGTGTTGAAAATCAAGTCTGTTTTCAACTCTAGGATTAAATTAAATAAAATATATGGAAGTAAATTTTAAACCATAAAGTGCTACCCAGATTCAAGTCTATTAATTTCTATAGACTATAAATCTGATTTCTAATAATGGATGTTCTTTTTAACAAATTATTTACAACACAAAACCATGTGCATATTACTTGAAGTTCATTTTCAGGGGATTTTACTTAGAAAAGAGATTTCAATGCATAAGCCATCTTGACTATTGACAAACATAATAGAGGATTTGAGTCAGAGTTACATTAAGCAGTGGAAGAGTCTCAGCTCTTCCCTTTGTTTCCCAATCCTAGTGAGGATCCTAGCCTTACCATCCCCTGTACCATACAATACTGTATATTGGTTGTTCTCAACCTCAGCTGTACATTAGAATCTGTTCAGGAGCTTTAAAACTGACACCTTGGCCTCCTTCCCAAAGAAACTAATTTCATTAGTCTAGATGTGACCTGGTTAATGGGAAATTTTGAAACTCCCCAAATGAATTCTGTTGCGTGGCCAAGGCTAAGAGCCAATAGTTTAGATACTGTATAACTCAACAATTTACTGCTGGGTAATTACATTATTGTCACTAATTTGATACATACATTGTCCATAATTTGCTGAATATTTTTAAAAGGAACTAACATTAACTTGGTTTTTCTTTTTTGCAAATGTATAATCCAAGGCAAAGTATATTTATATATATGTGGAACATACAGATATCAAAGCAGAAATAGGAAAAGAAAAACATCAACATGATGCTTCAAACATCTCAAAACCCTTTCATGTATTAACTTATTTAATCCAATTAATAATGATCTGATAGAGGTAGAGCATTTTCTGTTTTATTAACTAGAAAAGTAAGATTCAGAGAAGTTAACGTCTTGCCTGTGGTCACACAACCATTTAGAAACTAAGCTGGTATTAAAATCCAGTTTCTTGAGTCAAACACATTATATGCTGCAGCCTGCTGCACTATAGCCAAACACAGAGATCAAGAGCAAGCCCACATGGAAACAGTAAACTATGGAAAAATAAATCCCCGAGTCCATGTCTGCCCCAGACAAGAGGACACACCCGCTAATCAACCTAACATACAAGGATGACAGGAGTTCCATAGATGTCTCTTGCCAGTTCCCATGAGTATACATTCAAACTAAAGTTTGTCCCTGAAAGAGAACTTACTACCTTCGAATTACATTAGAATTAACTTCTGTGAGTTATACAAAGTGATCTGCATCCCTCATATTCAAGGGAAAAGAAACAAAACAAATTGCAAAACCACCCCAGTCTACCTTGGAAGAAATCATTTTTTTTAATATTTAATAATATGTGGAGTACATGAAACAGTTGGTGAAAAGATAATATTTCAGACATTTCTTTAGATGCTCTGGTCAGCTGCCTAAAGAGCTCATAAGGGTGAGCCTTTCATCTGTTGAGGCCAAGTGAAGAAAACATTATTCTGAGTGTTTGATATAAGAACAATAACTTGGAAAATTTTATTTAAATTATGGATTTTTAAATTAAAAGGTAATAATTTGATGAAGATGGTTAGAAAATAGGTATTAAAATGGTTTTAATATATGTTATTTACTCAGTTTGTTTCAGGGACATCCCATACCTCATTCTATTCCACTTAAAGTATTCCTATTTATATTTTTCCTCTAGAATTTTATTCTTCAGTAACCAAAATAATACTGCAACTCTGAAGTTATAATCCACAGTTTGAAACAAATAATGTGTAACTCAACACCACAAATTCTACAAAGTAGAGTTCAGTAAACACTGCAGTAGGAACAGAAGGCCTCTGTCAGTGTTCCACTAAATATATGTTTGATTTCCTTGGTTTCTTTCCTCAAGTGAAGGAAATGAAGTGAATGACCTTTATAATTTATTTACAGACAAAAAAGCATTTGAGTTTCTTTTTTTATTTTTATTTAAATTTTAGTGAGTTAAGCATTTGAGTTTCTATTTCTTAGATACACACAGAGTCGGCTACTTTTTTCTGGAAGATCTAGAAAATGGTACATCAGAGGACTTTACTCATTAATCTTTATTTAGTATGTCTTTTCAAAAGATTTAATTAGCACTTTGAGTTGGACTTACATCTCTAATTCACAACAAAAAAAGGTATGAACATAGAAGAATAAAAAATTTAACTATTCTTGAATATTAACATTTATATATTTGATTATATTATATAATTATCACATATTATCATATAATTATTACAGTATATAATTATATATAGTATATTAATATATTATGTATCACGTAATATCAGATCATGTCATTATATAAATTATATCATGTCACACTTCTGCTTAAAAAGCCCTAGTGGCTTTGAAATTTCTGGAATTATATATATCCTGGCCCCTGCCAGTCTCTTTCGCTTTCCTTCCACTATTCTTTCTCTAGTCATGCTGAACCTGTTGTTGTTACAGCTTTATTGATATAATTTACACACCTTGAAGTTCACCTGTTTCAAGTGTACAAGTCAGTGGGTTTCGTATATTTATAAAATTGTGCAACCATCACCATAATGTAATTTTTAAACATTTTCATCATTCCAAAAAGAAACTTTGTACCCATTAACAGTCACTTTCCATACGGCCTCCCCTTCATTTCCTCCCAGCCCTAGACAATCACTCATCTACTTTGTGTCTCTATACATTTCCCTACCCTGGGTATTTAATGTAAGTGAGATCATACAATATGTGGGAGTTTTGTGACTGACTAATTTCAATTAGCATAATGTGCTAAGTGTAGAATGTATTACTAATTCATCCCTTTTTGTATTGCCAAATGATATTCCATTACATGGATACACCAAAAATTATTTATCCATCAGTTCATGGACATTTAGATTATTTTCACTTTGGGGCTGTTATGAATAATATTGCTAAGAACATTCATTTCTAAGTCTGTGTGTGGATGTATGTTTTCATTTTGGGGGGGGGCAGTTACTTAGGAATAAAATTGCTCAGTTTCACAAAATGGTAATTGTCATTTTGAGAAGTTTCTAAACTAAGTTTCCAAACTCTTGTGTATAGTGGCTACCACAAACTACATTCCCACCAGCAATGAATGAGTATTCTAATTTCTCCACTTTCTCACTATTATTTATTATATTTATATATATATTTATTACATATATGATATATTATATATGAAGATTATTATATATAAAATAAAAAATATAGATATATCTATCTTTTTATTATAGCTACACTATGAAATAGTATGTCATTATGATTTCAATATACATTTCTTTAATGACTAATGATGTCGAGTGTCTTTTCATGCATTTATTAGCCATTCATATGTCTTCTCTGAATAAATGTCTATTAAAATTCTTTGGCCATTTTTAATTAGGTTATTTGGCTCTTTCAATTCTTGAACTGTAAGGGTTGTCCATATAATCTGGATATAAGACCCTAATCATATATATGATTTGCAAATATTTTCTCCCATTCTGTGGGCTGTCTTTTCATTTTCTTGGTGGTCTCCTTTGGAGCACCAAAGTTTTTAATTTTTATAAAGTCAATCATATCTTTTATCACATTTGGCTTCATATCTAAGAAATAATTGCCTAATTGAAGATCATGGAGATTTACTCTTAGAGTTTTATAGTTTTAGCTCTGACATTTTAGTCTCTGATTTAGTTTGAGTTAATTTTTGCATGTGGTGTGAGGTAAGGGTAAAAATCATTATTTTGTACGTGGATATCCCATTGTATGGGATAATGGTACATTGTCTCTGTGCCATTTTTTGAAAATACTATTCTTTTCTCACTGAATCACCTTGGACCTTTTGTTGAAAATCAGCTGACCATAAATAGTAGGTTTTGTTTCTGGACTCCCAATTTTATCCTTGTGCCATCTTGTTGTTTCTTGACTTTATAAATACCCATCTGTCTTTAGGGCATTTAAAATAACTGAGTTGGAGGCTGGCAGTTTTGCCATTTTTCTTTTTGTTTGTTGCTTCATCTTTTACATTATTCATACTTCTGCTAAAATGTCACTTGAGCATTTGAAATGTAATTTCTTGGCTGTTCTACTTAAAATAGCTCCACACTCCTGTTCCATCACTCTCTACTACCTTCCCTGCTTTATTTTTCTCACAGCTCATCTCACTATCCAAAATTGTTTATTGTTTACATGCTTACTATCTGTCTTCCCCACTAGAATGTAAGTTCCATGAGGGTAAGGATATTTCTTCTGTCTGACAAGATACCTGGCACGTGGTAGGAAATCAATAACTATTTGTGGAATAAAGGCATGAATCATGATTTCTACAATTTTTATTTTCAAAGCTATAATGGTTTTACCAAGCAGGTAATTTATTAATTGGAGCATTCCTTTGAATAACTAGCATACTTACTAATAGCTGATCACATGTTTTAAGAAGGAACCATTATATACTTTTGACAATGCATATTTGAAAGTATCTTTTGTCACACATCATATTTCTAGGGGATGTGGCGCTTTGTTTTAGGCCTACATAACATGATCCGTCCAAAGCATATAGGCTGAGAATAGGAAAGTGGGTGATTATTCAAAGAGAAATTAAGGTTATAGCTACCAGAATTAGGATGAATGGATCTTGAGCAGCAAAAGCAATAGGTATCCATTGAAAGCTTTTATACATACTGCTAGGACAGACAATGGTAATTAGAACATATCATAGTAAATCGGTTCATTACAACATCACCAAATATCCTTCTGTAATGCAACTCCCTAAACCTGAATGACACCTCCCAACACACACACACACACACACACACACACACACACACACGTGTTGTTTTTATGTCACGTGTATACACAAGTGCTACCATTTCCTTTGTTCTTGGCACTAGGTTGTAGAGCATTGCAAGGCCAAATCAGATTACTACCTTCTAGAGATTATAGACTATGACCTCACAGGGCCTCACTGCCACACTAACAATTCATTTTATCATAGACATCTCTAAATTAAGACCCGGTATTTTAATTAGAGCAAGATTGACAGAGACCCAGATGCATCAAGTGATGGAAGCAGCCTCTAAAAGAAGCAAATACACCCTTGACTTCCAGGCTGATGTTTATATTTTCAGCCAGAAATTTCATTCATTGATATCAATATATTAATAGAAAATTAAAATGCTATTTTCATTAAATAAGCTATTTATTAGCCTCTTAGTTCTGACCTTTTGCTAGAAAACCACGTTTCCGCTTTGATAATCCTCTTTCGTTTCAGACTGCTTCTTGGCTGTGAGGTATCGTCTCGTCTTACATTTTATGACCCTGTTACCAGGCAGGTGGAACTCCTTATATTTGAGATGATACTCTCTCTGACATGCTTTATGGGACACAACAGTCACAACACAACCTATTAGCCATACCACAGCATGCCCAAGGGCAGTCTAGCTTCAGATCAAAATTTATGGCTGTTTGTCACATTTATAAAACCACAGTGTCATCTTTATTATTTCTATTATTAAAAAATTTATTGAGGCAGTTCTTCATATAGTTGGCACATATGAAATTTGTTTCCCTTAGATTTTTAGTGCCTTCCAGAATGACAATAATATAAAATAGATACAGTTGGTACATTGAAAGAGAACAACTGGAAAGTACTCTCAGCAATTTACTTGTAAATAAAATGTGTTGCATATGTTTCCTTTCAGGTTTTATAGTGGCCTGGGGAAAGCCAAAAGTGTATATACCTTCCACATAGTTCATTGTACAATATAAAATGTTCACATGAGAGAGCTGTAGCCCAAATCTCAAATAATTTAATTGGAAATGCACAGATATATGGGAAAACACAAAGATAAAATGTTTAAATTATATTAGTTTCTTTCTTCCTATTTTCTAATTAACCACTAATAACAAAAAAGGACTACAAGGTAAACCGGTATATTGAATAAAGCAAAAATATTCCTTCAAGCTACATCAAGCTATTGTATGTTCATATCCACAGATGGTGAGCCATATAAATACAAAGCTATTATAAACTGTAGTTGCTAATACCCTATGATAACTAGTTTTAACAAATCTAGCTCAATTAGAGGAAAAGTTATAATTAAACATATCTTTAAAATAAAAATATGGGAAAGTACTTATGGTAATTGCAGTTACCCATAATTTAGAAACTATTCATTAAAGACTCTACCATAAAAATCGCATTAGTGGATAGTTCTTTGCCCTTGTGTTGCAAGTGAACTCTGTAATAGTTTAACATTATTTTATTATTATGAAATATGATAGTAAATTAAGGGTAGTCTCATTAAACAGCCAAACCTAATTAATCCAGTTCCCGGCAACTCATAATATATGCTAATTAAGCCAGGCACAGTACTCAAGTTTGCCTTGATCTATCTAAGAGGTAGAGATTAAAGATACCTTGAAAATAAAAATATAGAGAGCATTTGGGCATGTGCATTTGTACATAAGCAAATCAACGGGCTAACTAAGCAGGATTGCTAGGGAAAATAGTAAGCTACTTAAGAAAGCAAACATTTCCAATCATCTTTAGGAACTTTCCCAGTATATATTTATATAAATACAAAATATATGCTAATGTATTTCTTTAGGTTTTCTTCTTAATTCCTTATTAATCTTTTGCCTCCCAATCTCTAGTAACACTTGGTTCACCTAGTTCCAGCACTTGTTCTGTGCTTAGAAGTTATAATAAAAGTGTGGGGTTTTTTCTCTCTTTCTTTCTTTATGTAACCAAAGTGTATGCTACCTCTGGGGTCCCAAGTCTTTCAATCACCTAGGGTCACCCCATCCCACTTTTCATGAAAAATTAGCTTTTTAACCATGGTCCTCATACATATCCTAGCTCAGAATCATCAAGAATTCCTAGGTTTGCTATAATTCCTCTAGGTCATTCATGGCAATGATTTTCCTGGATTCTTGATCTACATTTTGCATACACTATTACAATAGCTAACATCTTAGCATGATTTGGACCTATTCCTGGTGCCATCTTTTCCCCATAGGTCTCAAAGCACAAGGCTCTTGTGTTTAACAGACTTTCATTTGGGCTTAGGAAGATAATAAAGCACAGAATACTAGAAGATTATCCTTCACGTTCCTAAATACTCATCGATTATTGCCTATCACCGTTTCTCCATATCCTTGACCTCTTTCTTTTCCAGTGTCCTCTGTCTTCCAAGGGCTCTAACTGTCCCTCCAGGAGCTGGTGACAAACCCAAAATATTTATTACTGAGCATTTCATTCTTCCTCTGTTCCACATACACTCAGACTATGGTCAAAAGTTCTACTCTTCTTCAAAATAAAAGCCCTATATTTCTAAACAATAGAACCATCTACCAGGGAGATGAATTGAACTACTCTCCTGGAAAGCAGTGGCAACTTAATTAAATAACCATATTTTCCCCAAATGTACACTTGCAAATTTTCCTTCACTTACTCATACAGTCCCTTCTAAATTGATCAGAATATATGTGGATTTAAAGTAGGTAATTGAAATAATGCACAATCTTGTTATTGAGATATTAATTGAGATATTAATTGAGATAATTATTGAGATAATTAATTGAGATATTAAGATATAAATCTTAATTTTTAAAAACTGTTTGTCAAAATGTATTCCTACACATAGTAATGAGTAAATTCTTACTAATATCTGCTTTACCAGGTAATTTCAAGCTAGTTTCAATGATAACTTATACCTATAGGAGCACTAAATAGTTTGTCTTTTCTGTACTAAGTTAATATAGGCTAACCCTGACAACTTAAGTGAAATGTGAATCTCTCTACTGTGATGCAGTTACTTGAAGATATTTAGCCTTGATATGTAGTTGATCACTTTTTTTTATATCTTTTTTACATAGTTTTGTGTGAGAATAGAAAAGAATCCTGGCCTTGGATTTAGTATCAGTGGTGGAATTAGTGGACAAGGAAATCCATTTAAACCTTCTGACAAGGTAAGAAGTGAATTTCCTATTGACAGTTTTAATTAGGAAAACACTGTCTTCTACCAAAGAAAAAAAAAGTCAGAAAAAATCTACTGGGCTTTAATAAACTAGCTAATTATTAATCCAATTACACACTTTTTCAGCACAAGGGAAACGGAATTCACTGCAATGCTTGACAAATCCTAAGAATAGGGAGAAAATTAAGCATTCTCTTTGAAAGAAAAGGTTTTTTGGTTTTTTGTGTTTTGTTTTGCTTACATTTGTATATATTTTCAAAGAAAACTATACAGGCAGTTTATAACAAGTTGTTTCCAAAAGTTTACTTGTAGATCACTTATTTGGGAAAATGTTTTCTCATAGTAACAGAATGATTAAATAATGCTTCATGGCCAGGGCCAGCTGACTGAAATCTCTTTAAGTTATCATGGTCATAATGTATTTCACTAATAGAAGTATGGACTGAAAGACCACCAAAAATAAATATTCTGTGGGAAAATTAAAGTTAGCCATGGCAGAAAAATCAGGGCCTCCTCTTATGCTTAGCCCTGTTTGTCACACCATGAGTAAAAGTTCACCACTACCTCAATGCTGAACACCGAACATGCTGTCCAAATTCATATCTGGCCTGTATGATCCCATTGTGGACCTGGACCACCTGATTTTTTTTTATTTTGGAAAAGTTACCCTGAGCTACCCTGCTGGCATCAGAGTTTAATGCTCTCAACTTTGAATCAATCAGTAATTATAATTATATTATAATTAATGATAATTGAAACTATTTGCTTTTGACCTCATCAAATTTAATTGCATTTAAGTGGCTTAAAACTTTGGGATGATGAAAACAGACAGAAATTAGATATGAATGAAACTTCCACAAGGTCTCGGTTTACCTCTGAGTCACAACCTGGGACAGATTCTTTCCACTTATCACTATTATTTAAAAAAAAACAACAAAAAACCATACATCAATTTCTGATCATAAAACCTGCTTCTGAAAAACCATGGATGCCCCTGCTCTGGAGATTTCTATAGCCTGAAACAGGATTTTATCTCTTAATTTCCTCTACTTCTTCCATCTTCTTGTTTTCAAATATTGTTTGTGCCCTTCTTTGTTTCCTTTCTGGAGAAGAAGAGAGGAAGAGATAGACTATAAGGTAGAATTATTCACAGCCAACATATTAAGATGGAAGGGACTATAAAGAATTCCCCAGTGGCTATAGATAAGCGTTCCTTCGGTCAACTGGTTGGAGCAGCTATTCATATATAAGTAATGTATATGAGGCAGCCCTATGTAATTAGGGGAATGCCAGTTAGAAATGTCTGTGCATCATTAACTACTGCCTTTCTACTTTGAAATGATGTTGAGGATAACCACTGATATAGAATTAAAATACTCATGGTTTAGCAGGACCAAGTGTTTATTTAATTTTGATAAATTATCAATATATCTTAAGACAAAAAAATTATGAAAGTTCACAGTTATCAGAAACATATGGTGGTATTTTTAAAAGACTCAAATCATTATGTTTTATTCATCTTAACCCTTCTCTTTGCCTCTGGTTTCACATCTTCTCCCTAAATTCTTCCGATGAGAAGTTAATAATCTTATCATTCTTAAGACAGTTAAAATCCAAAAGACATGTTTTTCACTCCTTTCTCAAGAGCATGTACATTTTTTATTATATTTTTGGAAGGTACAGGGTAATAAATGTTTTTAAATTAAGGATGAACAGATTGCTAAGTAATCAAGAGGTCTGAATGCTGTTGATTTTCTGCTGTGATTTTCAAGTGAAAGAGACAGTAAATGTGAGACTTTAAAATTATTCCTGTAATTCTTCCACTGTGACAAATATGAACGCTTTATAACAATTTAATTTCACATTTATGACATTTTGATGTCTCTAGTGAGACTGAACTATTTCTATGACATTATAATGTGCTCTTGTGGTTAAATACAACGGATATAAAGCTTGAATTGATACTGTGTCCACTGAAAGATTTCCCCTAAAAAGCACTTTTATTCACCTGATTCCTCTCTAAAACACTTCACAATCTGAAAAGTGAATCTCTATTATTGCAAAATTGGTGGGAGTAATTAAAACTTCCAAATCTGCAGAAGACTGTCAAGACTGCTCTTAATTTATTGACCACTTTTGATGTCACACCAAACATATGGTGGATATTTAGTTAGAAGTGTCCAGAGGATCTAAGATATCGGCTCTGACAATTATTGCAAGAATTTAATTCACTCACAAGGAAAGGAATTAATCTCTTGGAAATTCAGTTGCATCTCTTTAGTCCCATGTCCCATTCTTATAGTGGTTGCATAAAATTTAGAGTAGAACCCAATGCCTAAATTAAACTAAACTATACTAAACTAAACTTAAACTAAACTAAAAATGCCAAACAGTAAGAAAATGAAAATGAACTTTAAAAATACTCCTCTCTTCACTGCTGAAAAACAGACTGTTTTTTCATCAGGTGGCTAATTTACAGCTGAGGGTGAGGAGAACCAAATTAAACAGATGCTTAAATTCAACAGATACTACCTGAGTCAGGGTGGATGCTTTGTAAGGAGTCCTAGTCAAAGTTAAGCAAAAGCTTAAACTTTAATATGATATATATTCACTTTCAATAAACAACTCATGGATTAGAAATATTCTCCAGGGGCACTTGGGTGGCTCAGTCAGTTGAGCGTCTGACTTCGGCTCCGGTCATGATCTTGCAATCAGTGAATTCAAGCCCCGCATCGGGCTCTGTGCTGACAGCTCAGAGCCTGGAGCCTGCTTCAGATTCTGTGTCTCCCTCTCTCTCTGTGCCTCACTCACGCTCTGTCTTTCTCTGTCTCTCAAAGATAAATAAATGTTAAAAATAATAAATAATAATAATAATAAAATAATTATTAAAAAAAGAAATATTCTCCAAAGCACACTGTATTATTTTACTTACTGTTGATGAATGAATGTATGACTGTTTTGTAATGACACTCAAAATTCTAAATATCCAACATGCCTGGATGTCTTCAAGGCATTGAGAACTTTCTGTATAAAGTAGCCAGTAGATTTGTTCCATTCTCTTCATTATGATTAATGGGAACCACTGTTTCAGCCAAATATCAAGGTCCATTGTGAGACAGGATCCAAACGGATTGCCTATATATAGCCAGATAAGGAAAGCATGAAGTGTGAAGTAATCATCCCAAAACGCTGGAAATATGAGAATAGGGCAAGAGTGAACTGTGTTGTTCAGTCTGGTAGAAGTTCCAATTTAAATTCTGGGGTTGCATGAGTTTATGCAGAAAATACTTAAGACATTCCAAAAGCTAACTGAGGCTTTAGGGGGAATTCAGGATTAATCCAGATATGGGGACTATTTTGTACTGGACTTTGAGAGCTTCAGACAGCACCTGGTCTTATAAACTTAACTCCTCTCAAAGAGCGCAAGGTAGTCCTAATCAAATATAGTCTCCTGGGGCTAAATGGATGGAGTACCGTTAGTCCTACAGCTTGTGTCATTGTCAGAACAAGGTTTAATAACTGAACAGACCAATTGACTTATCATGGAGTTCATTATTTTGGGCTCACTGCCAGGTGAAAACTGCTTTTACATACTTGGAAAGAGAAAAACAGATGAAAATGGCCCTATATAATGCTTGCCTCTGTCCTCCCAGTAAGTGGATGGAAGCCATGATCTGGTCTCTTATCATAGAGAAACATTGCTGTCAGGATAGCCATATGCTGCAGAGAGATGAAAGATTTTGATCTAACAAATCTGATGATGATAATAATAAAAGGAATAAGAATAATAGCCTTTAATTGAGTATCTACAATGTGCTGGTCACTCTGTTAGGCTCTTTATGTACATGCACTTATCTGATCTTCCTAACAACTTCTGTTAGTTGAGTATTATTATCTGTCATTTTGCTGAGGCCCAGAGGGGTTAATTAACTTGTCCAAGGTCATTTAGGTAATATGTGGCAGACAAGATTTGAACACAAATTGATCTGACTCCAAATCCTTTTCTCTTAATAAGCACTATGATGCATGCCACACTCTGCAAATGCCACTTAGCGGAAGAGCCACATGACAAATTTATACCCTGTAGAGTTGAGACTAATATGATATTCTAATATTGAAAGTATTACAAAATCCTTTAATTAGTCAAGTCTAGATATTTGCTTCAACAAGTCCTTGGAAGTCAGCATGTATTCTCCATTGAACCTAGATAATTAGAAGCAGACTGTACACAGTGGATTGCTAAGCAATTATATAACTTTTGCACTAAGGTATCATTAGAGTGGTGATTCTGCCAGTGGAACAAACCACAATAATCTCTGCCTATTTTTAAATGTACATGGGATAATAACTCATGATTGCAAAATTCAAATAATTGACCAATACAGTTTCCACTGGATGTTGTTAGAAAGAAGAGACTGGATTAATGGATGACTGATACTGTATTGTTGTAGTGACTTCGTAAGTCAGCCCAAGACTCTGTAGATGAGTGAATTTTAAATGATGCGTTCACATAGTTCATCATTCAGAGACTGATATCCCTCCTTGCCTTATTTAAGGAGGAAGGATTAAGCTCCTAAAGTTTAAAGATATTAAAGAAAACTCTTAGTCACTTTTTCTATATATTCTAAAAGTATAGTACTGAACAGTCCCACGAACAATCATCTAGTCATAGTATCAAAATGAAAGCTATATTATGGATATCCTCAAAATACTTGATATCAGGAAATAAACATACTGGGGCACTGGGACCAAAGAATCACTTATTCTCCACCATTTTATCATAATACCCACATTCAATTGATGCCATAGAGTCCACCCATATTTCCACGGATTTGGGCAATCTGTATGTAGACACAGAAATGAAAAAATAAAAAATTTAAAAATGCCTTAATTTGTCTACAGTACAGGTGAAGTCCCAAGCCCAAGAAAAATGTTGTAAACATGGCAAATGTGAAATATAATTGCCAAGAAACCCTAAATAAATGTTCTGGAATTTCAGAATAAGTTATTATATTCTATCCTACGTCACTTCTAAAAGATTGAGTCCAGATGCCAAAACAGCCTGCAACAGGACTCAACTTTACACTCTTCCTTCAACACCTAGAAAAACAATGGGAGTTTTTCTTTGTGTGGAGATGAGCACTACATCAAAGGAAAGTTTTTATATGATAAATATTAAGAGAAGATGTATTATATGAGCAGAATCAAGGCATTTACTTGATACCTTTACTCAGGAATAATAATACTCAGAGGCACACTGGGCAGTGGCAAGTTAGAAAATGCACAAGAATAATTTTCCAGGTTTGCTTAGATTCATGGCATTGGGTAATTGGTAAACAAAAAGATTCAAAAGATACGTTCTTGGCCTATGAAAAAGGTACATGCCATATGTCTATTTCTTGTCATGTATTCTTCACAGATATAAAAATCAAGAATAGCAAACACATTTGTCTAGAACTCCACATAGCATGTGATTTATATTTACTACATAAATATTAAACTGCATATAAAGGGGCACCTGAGTGGCTCGGTCGGTTAAGCGTCCGACTTTGGTTCAGGTCATGATCTTGCGGTTTGTGAGTTCAAGCCCCACATCAGGCTTGCTGATATCAGCCTGTCACTGCAGAGCCTGCTTTGGAACCTCTGTCCTCCTCTCTCTGCCCATCCCTTGCATGTGCTCTCCCCCCAAAAAATAAAATAAAATAAAATAAAATAAAATAAAATAAAATAAAATAAAATAAACATAATACATTCTTGGTTTCAAATGTGTGAAACTGCAAAGCCCTTTTTCTTTAACGTACCCTTTCTAAAAAGTTACACAGATAACAAATGAAAACATTAACATATATAATTTCAAATAATATAGCAATATAGAGAGACAAGAAAAACAAAAACAAAAACAAAAACCTTCCTTGTCACTCCACGCTATACTGCCAATGCACAGCCTTGGCCACTTCATCAGTAAGTGTGTCAGGAATTTACAACTGTATGCCTTCCAGACATTTACCACTGGCCTTTTTGACCTCCTGAGTTCACTGCCATCTCTGAACAACACTTCTAGCAAGGTCTAACTATACAACGATGTGTTAGCCATTATATAAAGCCAAATTAAGTCTAACAGAATCATAGTTTGACTGAATATAGCTTACAAAATAATTTTTCACTTAAAAAATGTTATTTTAGCATAAATGACAGAAAAAGTTTTCACTGAATTCTTCACTTTTCACTTCATTATTTTGAAATGGACAGATAGTGTCAAAAATTATACCATCGAAGGGGCTTTGAGGAAGTCTGCAGTGATGATAATCAGAAAGCTGATTACTGATACTATTTTAGGAATTGCTTCAAAGAAGAATCCACAGGCACCTACAGTAACCTACTCCTATTTTTAATAGTTTCTACTATTTTATGCCATATAGGAAGCTGGAAATAGAAGCCACGAGAGGTCCTGACAGAATCAGTAAACTGTAGGAAGCTCAGCAACCCAAATATTCAGTAGCAGTTGAGGTGGTTTATTAAATATAGACTTTAAAGAATTCATAAAATAAAAGAAATGAAAACATGTTTTTATTTTTTCCAAAGAGGCAAAAATCTGAAAAGACAGTGTGTGAAGGAGTGTCATGATTTGTCTTTAAGAGAAAATATGAAAATCAAATGAGAGAAACCTTTTTTAAGCTCAGGAATTTCACCAAGAAATGAGCAGGAAGCAAAGGTAATTTCAGTCACCATGGACAGAGGCCCAGAGATGTTTCACGGTTAGTTAATAATTGGAATACTGGAACAATTAATAAATGGAAAATTAGGGGTGCTTGGGTGGCTCAGTCAGTTGGGCGACCAAGTTTGGCTCAGGTCATGATCTCACAGCTCGTGAGTTCGAGCCCCACGTCAGGCTCTGTGCTGACAGCTCAGAGCCTTGGAACCTGCTTCGGATTCTGTGTCTCCCTCTCTCTCTGTCCCTCCCCTGCTCAGACACTGTCTCTCTCAAAAATAAAAACTAAAAAAAAAATTTTTTAAGAGTAAAATTATAATTATAAGGTAATTAAAGCCAAATATAATTTTAACCCATATATTCAGAAAAGAATACTTCATGATGATCAGCATCAAACCATAAAAAGATTCTAGTAGTTAATTTGTCATTTCTTAAGGAATCTCAAATAATGGGGAATAAATAAGTTATTTTGGATGCTTTTAGCAAATCGGAAAAGCAGTATCTTGAAAAATATATATATATATGGCTATAATATAAATAGCTATGTATATTATGTATATATATATATATGTTATTTGGCTACTAAACATATATATTTAGAATATATATTTATATACCATCTATAGTGGTATTTATGTATATTTAGTATATATAATACAGATTTTTAAAAAATTTTTGGCTGCTAAACAAACCCTTAAAATGACCTCAAAGAAGGATACAAGTCTAAAGAGCAAACAATGTGTAGTTCTTCCTCTCCATTATAGTGCCACCATGATGTCTGTAATCATGTAGTTAATTTCTATGGGTTTTACCTGTCTCTGTGTTGCTCTAATGAATTATTAGTAATTTTTTTACAAATGAAGGCAAGTGATTTCCTTTTTAATGTTTATTTAAAAACTTGTGAAAAGGAGTTTGGTGTTCCTTTAAACATCTGTGCAGAATATTTTCGTGAAATTTTTAGTGGACTTTGGTCAGTTGTAGCATATTTATATCTCTGTTTTTTTGAGGCTCAAGTTTTCTAGGCTTCTAAACAATGATTTCTGTTTATCTTTTATGGATTTTATATTTCACTGTTTTGTTGACTTAAGTTCATTCATACACTGAAGCATCATATTCAGCTGCTAATGCCTCTTTTTCTTCCTCTCACCCTTCCCACTCTCCTTCAGTTTCTAATGACCATGGTATACATTTCTTGTCTTGGTACATATAGATTCCTCAGTTGTTAAGGTAGCAAATTGTTCAAAGCCAAAGATTTGATACTCAGCAGTTAGTCTTAAAATATTTTATGATCACACTCCTGATTCATACTGAGGAAAACTATTGATAATAATACCTTTATCCTTGATGTGGCACGTCTTCCACTAATCACAGGGGTTAAATTTAGTCTATTTTATATGTGTAATGCTGTTTCTATGAGCCACATCCCAGCTTCATATTAACTTGGCCCAACCCATGAAAAAAAATTATTTGCCCTTTTTTTGCAAAAAAAAAAAACAAAAACAAAAAAACTTTAAAAGCTATTGAATCTATAGCTGTGTTTGCTCTGAGTCACTTTTTCCTCCAAAAATACTTTTTGAAGTATCTTAAGTATATGAGAGCATAAAATAGTATATTCTATAATATTTAACCAAGGTGTTCTGAATTGTAATGTTAATAGTATGCAATTTTTATTTGAGATATGGCCTTCCTAGAAACCAATTTCTTACTGTCAGCTAGAGCCAAGATTTTTCAGAATTTTAAAGAAAAACATATTTCATAAATTGAAGTTACAGTTCCCTTAAGACAAGTTCTATTTTGGGGTCTACATTTACAATCACTGAGACTGTCACAGTCATTCACCTTCATCATTAAAAAGCCATATAAAGTTCCTTTCTCTTCTAAAGTTAGAACGTTCAATGTTCACCTTGTAGACTAACTTTCTGAGTCTATTAAAGTTTATGTCCAGAGGTATATAGACTAGGTAACCAGTGAGACAAGGTCTGATTTTAACTCCATGAAGAACTTCCCATACTCGTGACTTTTCAAAATTACTTGTGAAAAGTAAAACTTTTTTAAAAACCCAGTCTGGGTACTTTTAGAAAAAAAACGATTTATGACTTGCACAAAGAGTGATTTTTAAAAAAATGGGGAAGAAAAATGAAATGGCAACAGGTTCACCTATTAGTAGCATCTGGCCAGCCCTCTCTAGATTAGCTCTGGTTCAAACTTGTGCGGGTCCCTCTGTGATGCATGAGTCCAGGGAGGCTGTGTCTGACTCAAGCACACCCAGATATTGGTGTCTGAGGAAAGCAAACATATATTCTTCAGAAAGGGCTGCAGCACATATTTTGTGGCTCTGTTGTGAGATGCTGTCTAGAGGGGAAAGTCATTATGCTGGTCAGGAGATATTAGACATTAGAACAACACTCTCAGAAATGCCATAAGCCAGTAACTAGACCCTAACAGCTATTACTACAAAGAGCTAACACTCCTGACTTGGAGCTATGAAAGGAAGTAGCACCTGAAAGTTACTAAGAACCATCAGAAAGCCCTCTAGTTGGCACCCATGTCCACTACTGAGAGTGAACAATAATTGGAGCCATTATCACTGAGAGCCACCACTAGGAAACCACAGATGAGATAGCAGAGACTTCCCAGCTCTCTTCCTGTCCTCTTCTCTAAACAGGAGATGCAAATCCTTTTATCTGATGGGCATTCAAGAGAAAGATAACAAATGTTGGCCTTTTAATATACTCCCAATTGAGGGTAAAGAAGAATTTTCAGACAATCAATCTAGTACAATTGGAGACTCAGAAACTCTCAATATGGGTTTTACTGGCTATAAAGACCTTGGATTGTAGCTCAGATTTCAGACTTTCAATAATTATAATAACATTTATTGATGCTACACTGAGTGCCATGCACTATTCTAAGTATGTTTGCATGTATTTACTCAATCTAATAACTATGAGGTATGTGCCATTACCATGCCCATTTTACTGATGAGGAAAAGTTAAGTACACAAAAGTTAATTAACTTGCCCAAAGTCACCAATTAATGAATGGTAAACATAGGCTAACTCTAGAGCTATGCTCTTACTCACTTCTTACACTATGGGGAAGGCAGAAAAAAAAAATGGCCCCCTAAAGATAGCCACATCCTAATTCCTAGAACCTGTAAATATGTTACATTACATGGCAAAGGGACTTTGCAGGTGAGTTTAAATTCTGGACCTTGAGGTAAGGAGATTATCCTGGATCCAGGTGGGCCCAGTCTAATCATGTAGGTGAGAGAATCTTCCTTGGCTGTAGTCAGAGGGACATTATGAACATAGATAAATGGTCAGAGAGATGAACAATTGCTGACTTTGAGGATGGAAAACGGGACAATGTGCCAAGAAATGTGTTCATTTACTAGAAGCTGGAAAAGGCAAGGAAACAGCTTCTCCCCTAGATATTCCAGAAAATAATGCAGTTGTGCCAAAACCTTTGTCTTAGCCCCATTAAGACCTGTTTTGGACTTCTAACCTACAGAGCTGTAAGATAATAAAATTGTGATATTTTAAGCCACTAAGTTTGTGTTAACTTGACAGCAGCAGCAAAAATACTAATATATACAACCTTGTTGAAAAAGAGTTACTGAGGCATTTTCCTTCCTTGGGCAAAATGGTCTTGCTATAACCTTAGGTATATAGGTTGTTTCGCTTGTTTTGAATGTATTACATGATAGTTTGTCCCACATTTATCACTCAACCAAATATTACAAGAAGCTAAACATACTTGGGGCACCCAGGTGGCTCAGTCAGTTAAGAGTCCAACTCTTGATTTCAACCAAGTTTCATTGAGTCCGAACCCATGTGGGGCTCCGTGCTAACAGTACAGAGCCTACATGGGATTCTCTCTCCCTCTCCTCTCTCTACATTCCCCCCTCTGCTTGCACTCTCTGCCTCTATCAAAATGAATAAGTAAACTAAAAAAAAAAAAAGAAAGAAAAGAAACTGGACATACTTTAAATCTTGCAGCAGAGTTATAAAATAGATAATGCCATGATATGGATCTTTGATAAGTACATGATGGTTTTACCAAACAGTAGGAAGTTATTACTCTAACATTTAGAATACAAATAGTTTGATTCCTTACCAAATTCTGTCATCAATGCCAAAGTATTCTTTGAAGTCTCAGATAAAATGAATTTGTTGAAAAGATGAATGACACATTACTTAATGAGATTTCCCAAAACTGCATCAAAGTCATCAATATTCATCATAGCAGAGGCCACAAAATGGGTTCAGAGTTATTTGTTTTTCCTATGGCTGTATTTATGTACATAAATAGAGTGAAAAATCAGGGCACTGGCCTTTGCAGGCAATCTTTTTGGAAACATTCCACTTACACAAATAATGAATGCCACAGAGCAGTATCAAAGATAACACTCATTGCTATCTGTTTCAACTAATGTGGCAGTATGCAGCCTGATCAGACATGTTTGTACATGTAAAGGGAAAAAAAAATACTATACCAGTGGGCACTAACAGTTAACATGCAGTGTAGTAATGGTTTCAGGGGTAGAGTTTAGTCGATCAATAAACTTCATCAACTAAGAAACTAATGTTGATTTAAATGTTTTAAAAGGGAGGGGCACCTGGGTGGCTCCGTCGGTTAAGCATCTGACTTTGGCTCAGGTCATGATCTCACAGTTTGTGAGTTCGAGCCCCGCCTCGGGCTCTGTGCTGACAGCTCAGAGCCTGGAGCCTGCTTCAGATTCTGGGTCTCCCTCTCTCTCTGTCCCTCCCCAACTTATGCTCTATCTCTCTCTGTCTCTCAAAAATAAATAAATATAGACAATTCTTTTTAATTTTTGAAAAAGGGAAAAAATAAAATGATTTAAAAAAAGAAATATTAAAGCTTTAGAAAGCAGCAATAAATGCTTTGGAAGACTCAGGCCACCATAAGAGTAAGCTTCAAAGCAAGTCTTCAGAACAGCGATTGAATCCCACAGAGCTTTGTGATGGATGAAATTAAACCTGTCACGTACATTACAATTGTATTCTTTCAGCAGTCAGGTTGTGGAGCATTACTATTCCTCCCAACATTGCAGATACAATACCCATAATTTAGCTCTTATGGTCTGGATTCATGCAAACATTATTAAAATTGGCTCCCATAGAATAAGCTGAAGAAAGGCAATCAAAATTAACTAGGAGCCCAGACTTTGCTGGGATAAAGTAATATTCAAAACTTCACCTCTGGCACCCAGAGATGTAGTGGCTTATTTTGGGTAACAGTGACAATCTGCCTGTTGCACAGAGACCCTGATGGCAAAGAGGGGGACTACCAGAGGGACCAATTGCACATACAGTGTCCTGGACTGATGGCATGAGTGCTATATGCCCAATGTGTACAGGGCGGTAAAAATTATATTTATTTTCATGACCAGTGCCATTCACTGGTCGGGTGGATTAACCATCATGCCTTATTTTACTGTCCTTTTCAACCAGTTTTCTTATTCCTTTTGAATTGACCATCTGTACAACTGAAGCTGAGCACTCTGTCACTCTGAACAGTGACATTATTAACCTATTTTTTTAAGTTTGTTATTATTTTCTTAATGTTACATGTAGGACATAATCATTATAGAAAAATTAGAAAACACACAGAGGCAAAAAAGGAAAAAAATATACATTATATATATATATGAAGTGTCATTACCCAGTAACAACCACTGTTAATGTTTAGGAATATATCCTTCCAGATATTTCCCACATAAATATGTATATAAACATGTTTCAGCAAAGACAGTATCATAGCATAAGAATAGCATCACACAGTATAATGTTTTATTGCCCGCTTGTTTCACTAAGCACTAGTGAACTTCTATACCTGCCATTTAGGACTTCATTTTTAATGACCACATATCATACTACTGTATGAGTTTACTGTAATTTAATCAATTCCCTGTTATTAGACTTTTATGTATGGTTGGTATTTTTATTATTACAGATAATTCTATGATTAATGTATTAGTAAATGAATGTTGCCACTTGACCAATTACTTCCTTAAGATAAGTTCTAGAAGTTGAATTACTGGTTAAAAGTTATGCAGTTTTCTAAAGATCTTGATGACTGTAGTTCCATCTTTAATTTTTTTTCTTTAACATTTGTTTATTATTGAGAGACAGAGAGACACAGAGTGTGAGCAGGGGAGGGGTAGAGAGAGAGAGGGAGACACAGAATCCGAGGTAGGCTCCAGGCTCCAAGCTGCCAGCACAGAGCCCGACGCGGGGCTTGAACTCACAAACTGTGAGATCATGACCTGAGCCAAAGTCAGCTGCCCAACCAACTGAGCCACCCAGGTGCCCCTGTAGTTCCATCTTTAAATGGGAAGGAAAACTGCTTAAAATCAGAAAGATAAAAACCATTCAAATGCTTTAAATGAATAATTCATAAAGATCTGAAATGCTAAATAAAAACACACAAAGACGTATTTCAATTCAGGTATTTTTGTTAAACCATCACACACACATATAAAGCTAATGGGCTTAAGGGAGAGTCATCAAGTTTACAAATCAACAAATAAGATGATTTACTGAATAACAGGCAATGACATTAAAATATTATCTTCTATTAATACTTCTTAGGAACAAAAAAATAATAACTGTATTAAGATATAATTTTTATACTTTAATACATATTTTTATATAAATTATTTATATTTTTAATTTTTTTATAATTCTTGTTTTCTTGACTTTTACTATATTGTGAGCTCATTGAAGCCAAAAATTATATTCTGTGTATCACTAGAACACTAGCAATCAAAACCTAGCATATGGTAGACATTCAATAATGCTTGCTTTATATACATGACCAAGAAAATTATTTTGATTTTTTATAAACTAAATTAATCAATTTAGGGGTTTTGTAACTATGTGGGTAGAAACTTTATGCTTGGAATTTTTTAATGCTTAATTTGTTCATACACATTTTATATTAAAATTTCCAGTAACGTACAAAGTAATACTGATTAAAATAAACCAATATTTACATGTAATTCTGATAAGGTTTTTAAAGTGTACACTGAATTTACAACCTATCGAATAGAATACATTTTCAATGAAGAATACCTTAGGACAATTTCAGAATTATATGGAGAATGGTTTAGTACCATATTTCAAATTATTTAAGAAAGCGATTAAGACTATGCTATGAGATTAATTTATAAATTATAAGTGTATTTTAAAAACAAGATAAACCTTTGTTATCCAAATAAGATGTTGCTTCTCTCAAACTTGACTTGAACAGTGGTACCTTGGTTAAAATGCTGTAATAATCTTTGAAGCTTACATATGTAAACTGTTCCTAGTCTGTTTTCATTGTTTCTATGTGAATGAAATTTTTTTTTTTTAACTAGGGCTAGTTCTTGATAATAATCCTAACCTCTGTTACTTCTGACTTATAGGGTATCTTTGTTACTAGGGTTCAGCCTGATGGACCAGCATCCAATCTGCTGCAGCCTGGTGATAAGATCCTTCAGGTAAGAGAGATAAAAAGCATTGTTTTCAAACGACAACATAAAACAAATATGTATCCATGTTATTAAGTTGAATGACTTGAATTAAATGATTGGCAATTAGTCCTTCTCACATTTTTTATTTGCCTTTATTTGGGGGGGGGGTTTGAGAGGCAAGTCAGAAACAAATTCAATCTCATATAATTCTTTACATTCCACGATTTGGCATATAGTAGATGGTCTGCATATTTTTGTTTATATGAATACTGTTATTTGGTAATGGAAGAAGAATTGAGACATATAAGAATCTATGCATAGCTATCAAATATGAGTCATGAGGGACCAAAATAGGGTATCTATGTGACTTTGGATGAGGAAGAAGGGACTCGTCCATATTTAATTCTCAACAGTAAGCTTATTACTGTTTGAAAACTGTGAAACACATGGTTATATCTCCCTCCTCCCCCTTCTCAGATACTTGAACAAGTACCTATATATAAGATGACTTATTAAAATGTACTGTCTAAGAGAAACGACTTTTTCTCTAACTTAAAGCTCTGTGGAACAGAAAAGGGTCACTCCAGTAAACAGCTAAGTAAATGCTTGATATAACCATTTTGCTTTCTTTGTTCCTCTTTCTGAATTCACTTCTGCTTAATTATTTCCTACATTGCAAAGAAAGGGACTTAAGTATCATCAGTTTATTTAAGCTTCAGTATTTTGACTTATGACCCCAGAAATTTCTCGCTATATCACTAGGCGGAAGTATCTTTCATCACAGATATTTAAGCATTTGGAGCAATTATGAAATGGTTCAACATAATCTATCAGGACACTGGGAAGAAAAGACATGTCAGAAAGGATCCTTCTAGATTGGCTCTGAAAACATTTACAACAATGCAAGGGCCCAATACAACTCAGCTCTGAGGAGATCTTCTATTTACCAAACACTTTCAAAAAGTTATAGGAAAGTATAAACCCTATATAACTATATATACATATATTTTAATATTTTATTCCCAGAAATATTTTTTATTTTTTAAGTTTATTTATTTTGAGAGAGAGAGAGAAAGCACAAGCAGGGGAGGGGCAGAGAGAAGGAAAGACAGAATCCCAAGCAGGCTCCACACGATCAGTGCAGAACCCGACGTGGGACTCGAACTCACCAACTGTGAGATCTTGACCTGAGCAGAGATCAAAAGTCAGATGCTTAACCAATTGTGCCACCCAAGTACCCCAGAAATATTTTTTTTAATGTTTACTTATTTTTGAGAGAGAGCTTGAGTGAGGGAGGAGCAGAGAGAGAGGGAGATGGGATCCAAAGCAGGCTCCGCGCTGAAAGCACAGAGCCTGATGAAGAGCTGGAACTCACAAACCTTGATATCATGACCTGAGCCGAAGTTGGGCGCTTAAATGAGTGAGCCAACCAGGTCCCTGCTCAGAAATATTTTAAACTAACTAGCAGGATCATGAAAACTCAAGTTTTCAAAAATCATAGTTCTCTGAAAAGACTATGGGTTGCTCCGAGCTGTAGCATTGTCACAGTAGAAACAGCATCCAACAGGGGCGCCTGGGTGGCTCAGTCGGTTGAGCGTCCAGCTTCGGCTCAGGTCATGATCTCACAGTCCGTGAGTTCGAGCCCCGCGTCGGGCTCTGTGCTGACAGCTCGGAGCCTGGAGCCTGCTTCGGATTCTGTGTCTCCCTCTCTCTCTGCCCCTCCCCTGCTCATGCTCTGCCTCTCTCTGTCTCAAAAATAAATAAAAACATTAAAAAAAAAAAAAAAAAAGAAACAGCATCCAACAGGTTTGAGTCCAGTCCATGCAGGCAGAAGACCAAGCCAGCAGTTGATCTCTAGAGTTAAAATATTGAAACAAAATAGACACATAAAATAATCTAAATTTATTTTTGCCATTTTGTTCTGTAAGTTCTATATTTTTGGATTTCCTAACTAGCCCTTTGATCTTAAGCATTTTATATCATATCTATGGGACTCACAATTATGTGTAGAATGAACTGTGGTTTATGTTATATCTAAGGTCCTCTCAGCTTAAATATTCAACTCTTCAATGATTTTATAAATTTCGATGAAAAACAGTCAAGAATAAATTAACAATGTAATTTCCTAACACTTGGTAAGTGCTACTGTTTAGCAAAGGAAAGGGCTAGTTTTGTTTTGTTTGTTTGTTTGTTTTTTTCTCTACTGAATTTCAAACAATTATTTTGACTATCTGAGCCTGAAAAAAATGTAGGCAGTTAATCTCAGATCTCTGATCTTTGGAATGCCAGGCTGCTTAGAGAAGTCTTCCATAACTTGAGATAAGGCGAAGAGTTGTCTTCATTCATAACAGAGGTAGCAAAAGAAAGATTTTTCTCGCTGGATTCAGGAGAATCCAGATATAATGCATAATATATGTTTATGTTACATGCTAAAATGTTACACATCCATGTATCTATAGGTAGGTGATAGATGATGATGGTAGATAGATGGATAATCAGTATAGATGAATACAGATATACTGAATAAGGGAAATGAGAAATCAGTTAGTGTCTAGTCTCAGGGTTAGAATACTCTTTTCTAGCTGTGCAATTCTAGAAGGCTTATATGTAGGAACATGGGAGTTTAGTATTTCTAGTCCTTAAGAGGTATATAGCAACAGCAAAGTGCACTAAGGAATCATTTCCTAATGCAAGAAGTAGGAAGGAATCATAAACCCAATCTGTTAAAAGCCAAAAATCTGCAGAAGAGCTGCACCCGGGTTAGCTCTTCTCTCCACAAATGACTATGAAAGATGTAACATTTTATTTTTTGCTTTGGAACTCATTTGTATCAAGTACAATAAAATCAAAATTCATTTTCAGCAAAAGAAAAATGCACATAGACCTTAATCAAATGAATTACTATATTCACAGTTTTACTCATACTAGTTAAAAAGCAGACGTGGGTTATACTTTCAGAAAGAAATAGGAGGATCTTTGCTCCTTACTGGAGCAAATTTATTTACAAGCCTTGTTACCAATGTAACAGCCTAGAAAATCAAGGTAAAAGGAACAAAGAAATAAACAAAAATCAACAAATGAGCTCCCTAAGTGATGGGAGTTATTGGGTTTGATCTAACCCAATAGCAAATAACAAAAGAGATATTAAGTAGCAAAAAAGATATACCTTTCCTAAATCTCCACCAAACCCCAAATTTATTATATAAGAGCTGTCCCTTTCTTTGTCTAGAACTTATTTTACCCACTATTCTCTTCTTACTCTGCTATGGGATCAGGAACATGTCATAGGAATTACATGAAGAGGTGTGCATTAGAGGATGATCTTAATTAAAATATTTTTGCATGATGTTTCCGACATTTCACTGTTCATTTTCCCAGAATAAATACACTATAATTAATGAGCATATTCAAATTACCTACTGTGTTTAGTGAGTCATGTTGCTTTATGACCCTGTTGGATGAGAAGCTAGCGCCATGCTGGGAGACTTGAACCCTCCCGGCCTCATCTTCCTACATAAAGTCAAATCCTACAGGAGTGAGAGAGAACAATAAAAGCACATTCATCACAAAAAAATTATTAGATTGAACCATGTGAATTTGCCAATATTTGACCATTTTTGAAGTAGTGATTTTGTTGGTTTAACATCATAGTTTCTTTTTTTTTGTAACGTTCTTTCCAGTTAAAAAAAAAATTCAATCTAACTTATTATACATTTTAAATGTAAAATATGTTAAAATGTAGAAAATGTAGGGGTCTCTGGGTGGCTTAGTTGGTTAAGCATCCAACTTTGGCTCAGGTCATGACCTCGCGGTTTGTGGGTTAGAGACCAACGTTGGGCTCTGTGCTGACAGCTCAGAGCCTGGAGCCTGCCTCGGATTCTGTGTCTCCCTCTCTCTCTGCTCCTCCCCTGTTTGTGCTCTGTCTCTCTCTCTCTCTCTCTCTCTATCAAAAATAAAAACATTAAAAAAATTTTAACTATAGAAAATCTATTAATTATAGTTATTCTGTTGAAAAATGAATAGACTAGAGAAAATAATACATTGTACTTGATAGTTAACATGGTTCACAGTTATAGCATAATGCTCATTTAAGGAAGTATATTACATATTATATTACATATTATATTTATAAGTATAATATTCTACTATATGACCGTAGTCAAAATATTCTCTTCATTTGTCTGTCCACCCCTAGTCCACACACAAGTGCCTAACTTTGGCAGGAGAAAAGAAATTAAATGATTTATAAATACTTATTAATGACATCCAAATTTTACCAGTCATCAAAACAGATTTTTCTCATATAAGGTATACTAATATGATACATAATTGCAGATCATTTCATACTCTCTTCTACCTTACCATAATTTTAAGAGTTTCCCAAAATATATTCCTGGTCTATGGCTATATCTCTAAGATACCAAAATAAAATAATCAAAAGATATGATAATTCAAAAAAATAAGATATTTCCCCCTTGTTTTCTAGTCATAAGAAACTCTGGTTGTACAATTCATATAGACAATTCAAGACCCCACTCTCAACAAACAAGTCTATCAAGTTTCAGCTAGCTGTCAGTAGGTTGTTTGACTTGGAGTGTCTTATCAAGAGAATTTACTCTTGATTGAGCAGGAGTTGGGTGCCTTGGATGGCTCAGTCAGTTAAGCATCTGATCTCACAGTTCATGAGATGGAGCTCCGCATCAGGCTCTGTGCTAGCAGCATGGAGCTTGCGTGGTTTTCTCTCTCTCTCTCTCTCTCTCTCTGTCTCTTTCTCTCTATCAAAAAAAAAAAAAAATAGAGAGAGAGAAAGAGAGTGAGCAGGAGTTACCCCAAGCTTAACAGGGAGGAGAAAGGAGTATAAGTAGCAGGAGGAATAGCTGTGGGCTAACCTGGCAACACTGTTAAGGAGCAGAGGTGAGAGACTCAATTCAGAATGAGTGTGGAGTTCAAAGAGAGAGTACTGGAGAGAGAAACTGCAGGCTTAAAGAAAGAAAATCCTAGAATTTTAAGGTTTTGTACTGAGTTGGAGAACTGAAACACGAAGGGGGCTTAGAATGGGGAGGAGGTGGTGAGATACAGCTTTTAAGGCTCAGAATGCGAGAAAAAAAGTTTAGACTTCCCAAAAGTCTAAATGAAATGTCCGCAGATGCCTGAATCTGTCATATACAGATATATACTGTTGTATCTGTATCTGACCACCGGATCAAACCTTCCTTGTCTGAATGGAAGTTTTATACATCTTTGAAGGACCAGTAGGTGTGGTTAGCTGCTAACAGTGTTATCTTACTTAGCTTAGCATATTTCTTCAACAACCTCAAAACAAAGTGCTTCTGAGAAGCCATAATTAATGTCACAAAGCCCATGCACTAAATATCATGCCTTTTACTCATAAAACCCGATTTCATACTTGGATACTTGGAATCTTTTACCTACCTTTCCAGACCACCAAGGAGAAACCCTGTGGATCCAGGCACATCGTCAGAAGCAGGAAGTCATAGCTGACAGTTTCACTGTGCAGGAAAGGAGAGAAACTTCTTTTAAAAGACAGAAACAAAATTCAAAAAGTACAGCAGAGTCATTAAGTATAGACTATAAGGTGTTTCCCAATGGCATCCCTTAAATTATCTGAGTCACCTCAGATTCTATCCCTTGCTTCAGTATTTCACAATGTATTAAGCATTTCAGACCCTGAAAAATCTTTCAAACTTATATTTCCCAACATATTTAACCATACATCCCTCTTAATAACAACATCAATTAACTACCTCCACAGAACACACTTTAGGAAATGTTACTTATAGAAGCATCTAACTGGACCCACAGCTTTATCCCACAGAGAGTTCATGTTCATAATTATCATCATGAGTCATTCAGAATGGGTTAGAGTATATTCATGTCTCTGAATTTTTAAAAATTTCTCCCAAAAAGGCTACAAAAAGTAGAGTGAGAAATTTTCATTATGGTTAAAAGGAAGTATGAGACTCAAAAAAAATAAATTTAAGGTATTTGGAAATTTCACTAAAGCATTTCCCAGCAAGGTCAAATGAGTTAATGCTTTTCTTTATGATTTTATTTGGTGGTTGAAAATCAAAAACATAAGAGAGGCTGGAGGGAAAGGTGGGGGAGGGGGTCAGTAATCATGTCATGTCATTCTTAGTGTTTAGAGAAACTATTGCTTATAATGATGTGATACATTCAAAGAATAAGATTTTTTGATACAATTTGATTAGAAGACAACAAAAAATTATTTTCAAAATTGTTTATGATTTTATATGCCAGAGTTTCACTCCATATCTCATTCCATTTATGAAGTTCAGTACAGTCAGCTAATAAAAGATTGAGTAAATACTTATTGCACATCAAAAAAATAAGAGATAAGGAAAACAGGTAAACCAACAAAAACAAGTTAAGCTCATTAGTCTGCCTTTAACTTCCATAATTTGGCTGAAATAAAAATAACAATTAAGTACCTCTATTGTATCTTTTATATCACAAGACAACCCTGCAAGGTATCTACTGTTGACAGAGGTTAAATAACTTATTTGACCTTCTTCCATTATACAATACTGGCTTTACTGCAACAAATTTTACTGATAGCATCATATTCATCACATTTGCTATTTATATATTTGGAAAATATGTATTAAACGCCCACTGGGTACAAAGTATTGTGCCAAGCAATGTGAACAATGTAATAAAGAATGTAACTAAGTCCCTAGCTTCATACAACTTAGCCCAGGAAGCAGACATGCCCAAAATTACCTGAGCAGAAAACGAAGAAGGAAGAGAGGATAGATAGAAGGGGACTTTAAACATTTAATAAAATCAGCTCCCAGTCTGTCTTCTTTTAAGAGAAAATGTTTTACCAAATGGAAACCAACATGGCTACAATGAGCCCCTGAAAATGAGAGGTTGATTTTGCAGTTCGGTTCACTTCGCAGTTTCTATTTCTTTTAAAATAAATAACATCTATCTTATCAGGGAACTGCTCTGCAAACCAAGGTAGGGAACCCATTTGTTAGAGATGCTCATTTAAGATGTTTGATAAGAAGAAAACAGCATTCTAAAATCAGATAAATAAGTAAATGTCTTCAAGATGACTATTATCAGTTCCATGCCCAAATTTTTTAAACTTTTTTTTTTGTTAAAAAATTTTCTTAAGTTTATTTATTTATTTTGAGGGGGAGGGGGCAGAATCCCAAGTAGGCTCCACACTGTCAGCACAGAACCCAATGCAGGGCTTGAATTCAAAAACCATGAGACCATGACCTGAGCCAAAATCAATAGTAGACACTTAACCAACAGAGCCACCCAGGTGCCCTCCATGCCCAAATTTGTAAACCAAAAATTGACAAAGTATTTAGTTTAGTTGAGTCTATTCTATCTTAACATGTCTTTTTTGAGCCTGAATTCATGAAATATTCAAGCAGCAATACATGTGTGCACTTCAGATAGAAGAGAAATTCTTATCTATGTTTTATTCTATAAAGAGTTTTTAATACTAAAGTAAAAGCCATTAAGACTTCAGACTTCTCACATTTAAAAAGCTCTGTGTAAACTTTTCATAGGAACTCTCCCAGAATTTAGGATCTATAGTTCAGATTTTTGATAGAAAGGAAAAGTTTCCAAATGACTTGGCATAAAGTCAGTGTAGTATTGATTATGCAGTATATTCAATTCCAAATATGTGCCAATATTTAATGAGAGCACTCTATCAGATTAAAATTTTGAAATGAGAATTAATTCCAGGTAGCTAATGTGAAACATAATTATAATTATTTAAGATTTCTACTGTTTCTCATAATGTCTGGCTGTCAGGATTAAACACCATGAAGGCTTGCCCTTATAACTCTAATATGGTTGCTGTATTTTTTTTTTAAGTTTTCCCTCATTCCAAGAGCCTAGGCATTCAAAGATATTAATGTACTAATGTATATCTAATATATGAAATACATGCATATGGGGTGACTGGGTGGCTCAGTCTGTTAAGCATTCGACTTTGGCTCAGGTCATGATCTCATGGTTTCCAAGTTCAAATCCCATGTTGGGCTCTGTGCTGACATCTCAGAGCCTGGAGCCTGCTTCAGATTCTGTGTCTCCCTCTCTCTCTGCCCCTCCGCTGCTCACACTTTTCTGTCTCTCTCTGTCTCTCTGTCTCTCTCTCAAAAATAAACATTAAAAAAAAAATTTAATTAAAACTGCATCTATGCTGACCCTTTAAATATTTGTCCTTGAAGGTGAGTTTCAATCAACAAAAATCACACATCTGAGTCTCTAATTCCATTTCTCTTTTGTATCCTAAAAGAGTCATGCTCTCCGTCTTATTGGATAATACCGCCTACCTTTCGGCCAAGACTCCTTAGCAATTAGTTTTTAAATTTAAAGCTTTGAATAATAAGGGTACAACAAAATTCCTGAATCTTGAATTACAGAATCCTCTGTAGAAGTTCTATAGTGTAAACATCCATAATTTATCCATTTAACAAAGCATTTACCAGAAGGAAATCAAAGATAGATCTTGGAAGGAAAAAAAGGATGAAATCCAGAAACCAAGTATGTTTTATAGTAAATTGATTACCATAATTACAAAACTCTACTTTTTGTTGTTATTGTAAATATTGTTTTTCATTAACCCTCCATCTTTCCATATCTAAATCATGCAAAGGGGCAATTAAAAATCATTTTATGGCACAGATATCAAATGGAATTTTTAAAAGGTAGGCTATCTTCTGGAAACAATATAACGATTATACAGTAAAATGTTCCTTTATACTTTCAAATCAGCTAAAGCCAGAAATCCATTAGCCATATATTCTGGAAGCATAAAATTTTCAGAATATCTTTTCATTCCTAAATTTTTTTTTATTAACTTTATTTTAACTTAATAAGCCATTTCATTTCTCATTTTTTCATAAAATTGCTATTTCCTCTAAAGTGCACACATTTTATTATAATCCACAATAGACACTGTGTTTATATAAACATGTATGTGGCCAAATGTGGCAATGTATTTTAAAATTTTGTTAATTTAGCTGGGGCACTTGGGTGGCTCAGTTAAGCATCCAACTCTGAATTTCAACTCAGGTCATGATCCAGCCAGAGTTTCCTCTGGCTTCGCCCTGCCCAAGCATAGTTCACCATCTTTCGGGTCCTAACACGTGAGCTCATGCCCCACCTCCCCGGCGTGGCGGGCGAGACGGGCCAGTGGTGTGCCCTCAGCTTGTAGGTTAGAGCCCCACATTGGGCTCCACACTGGCAGCACAGAGCCTGCTTGGGCTTCTTTCTCTCCTTCTCTCTGCCCCTCCCGCACTTATGCACACACGCTCTCTCTCTCTCTCTCTCGCTCTCTCTCTCTCTCGCTCTCTCTCTCTCTCGCTCTCTCTCTCAAAATAAATAAATAAACATTAAAATTTCTCTAATAAATAAAAATTTCATTAATTTAACATATAGTCTTCCAACCATCTTTTGCATTTCCATTATGTATATCCAAATTATGAAATGCACAAATGTAGGTTCTATGCATCACTTTCAAAGCATCATTGGATTTATACCTTGCAATTAATATTGCATAGTACTGTCCTTTATTTCCTCAGCTCTTTTTCTAGTCAGATACGTAAGACAACCATAAATATTCAAACCCCTCTTCCAACCCTTTCCATCATTGTATCCCCCAGCATCAGGTCTAACATAATGTTCCATATCAAGAAATGGTTCAATTAATATTAAATATTGAACTCATGTAATGAACCTAAAACAGTCATTACCAACTTCACAACATCCAATGGGATGAATTATGCCAAGATGCAGAGTTGACATCTGTGACATAAATTCCCACCTAGTCACTAGCACTCTGAGCTTGGATATTTCATGTACTGTCTCCAATCCTCCTCACATTTTCATCTTTAAAAAAATTAGGGTGGGGCGCCTGGGTGGCTCAGTCGGCTAAGCGTCCAACTTCAGCTCAGGTCATGATCTCGCGGTCCGTGAGTTCGAGCCCCCCATCGGGCTCTGTGCTGACAGCTCAGAGCCTGGAGCCTGTTTCGGATTCTGTGTCTCCCTCTCTCTCTGACCCTCCCCTGTTCATGCTCTGTCTCTGTCTCAAAGATAAATAAACACTAAAAATATATAAATAAATAAATAAATAAATAAATAAATAAATAAATAAAATTAGGGTTAACAAGAAAAAAGAAAAGTTCCTCTGACATTTTGTCCTTCTATTTGTGACTCCATGAAAATTCAAGAAAATAATAGTGACGTAATATTAATAGCAGTAGCTAACATTCGATTGATTTATAGTTTGCCAGGCCTAAGCACCTGACATATATTAACTCATTTAATCTTTAATAAACTTTCTAAAATAATGTGCTTTCTGATCGTTCAGAGTCCTCCTGGTATTTTGAACCCATTCCCAGGCAGTCCTTAGTTGTGGCATTTTGAACAGTCCTCTTGAGGCTCACCAAAGCTTGGGTTTTAGATCCAAAACATGTCTGGGTACTAACATTGCACGTAGAGTCCTAGTGTTTATTTAACTCGGTGATCTAAGTTATCAATCTGCTTATTTCCTTCTGGAAAATCAGCCCTGTATTTGAGTTTCCAACTACATAACTCTCATTTTTCACTTACAAAGCATGAAAACTAACAGCTGATATTTAAAGTGATATTAAAAGCTCATTTATACATGGGATCTTTCTAGCCTTGAATTAGAACCCGGACTGCGATTCGGAACATCTTGAAGCCTGTTTTTTGGAAACAGACCCAGATACAAGGCCAGACTTCATCTAGCTATTCCTTTTCCCTGCTTTTTACTCTGCTGCAGAAAACTAGGGTTCACTGGGGCCACTGGAAAAGATTTTACTTTCCTGGATTTCCTGCTACTTTATGAGCACAGTACCTTGATCCCCCTTCATGACAACTCTTCCCAGTTATTCTCCTCCCGGGATCTCTCAGGAACCCAGCTTTCCTATTCTCTCCCCGTCGTGCATCGGTCCCATGGGAATCTCTGTTCTTTAGTTCTGCCATCCCTGGGCAGGAAGGATTAGGCTCTGCTTTACCTTCCCCGTCCTTAATTCAGACAGGTTTTCTTAGATGCCAAGGTCAACAGCAAACACTATCTCTCAGCTCTGCTCTCCATGTCCCAAGCTGCAGCCCCCTCATACTCCCCTGGTTAGATTTTCCTTCTTTCACAGTGTTCCCTTTTAAACTTATTTTCTGATAAATCTCTCAGCCTTCCATGTGGTGAATACCAAACTGCAGTAAAACTTAACCTCTGTTGCTGATACTGCCATTCTGACCTCCTTCCTGAACTCTACTCTTTTGTTTCTAAATATATGATCAATGTTTCCCTTGCACACATTGCCATGGCCTCAAACTCCATTTTCATTTCCATTTTTCATTAATTGTATCACAGTTTGATTCTTGTTTCTTATACCCATGTTCAATGAGATGCCAAATTTATAGATTCTACCCTAAAATTTTTCTCCTTTTTTAATCCATTTCCCCTCAAGTTTCCTGGCACTGTCCTAGCAGATAGCCTGACTTAGTCTTTCCACTTTTGAGAGCGAAAGCTCACATATGGCTACAAGAACCCAATTAAGCCAGAGTTAATACTATAATAAGAATGAGAGATTCAGCATTTCTGGAGATGCTAATTTAGGATTAAATGTTATTTCTACCAGTATTTTTAGAATGAATTAAGTTAATCCTGATAGGAATCTGAATGAGAAGTTAGGTTTTGCAGTGAAGAACAAAATTATGTCAGGAGGTGATATAGCAATAATTTCAAGGGGAAAATGTTCATTATTTTAGCATAATCAGTGAAATGCCAGCTCAAATCTATGGAAGCAATTGTAATCTTATTATTTCAGTGAAGTATTGAGAAAAATAATGAGAAGAAATATTATGGTATCAGATCATTCAGCCCTGGCTGTGTGGCCTCAGTCACTTAGCTGGTCTCTCTGAGATATAACTCTTTCATTTATAAAATAACAGGATTAGCTTAGATCATGCTTGCTCTCACTCTCGCTTTTTCTCTCTCTCATTCCCTCTCTCTGTCTCTCCAGAAAAGTTCTGTTTAAATGTTTCACATACTGAACTATCTCTCTTCATTTTGAAGAAAGGAATCTATGAACTAACCCCACATCCTATCAAGCCCCTCCACATTAGTTTAATCTTATGGTTGCTTCTTATGCTAAAGCCTAAGATCTCAACTCACTGGTATTTTTATTTTTAAATTCTCATTAAAATGATTACATACCTGGATCATATAAAAACTCTTTTCCCTGCATAGATTGTTGAAAAATTTACTTGAAAGAGCCAATTGTTCATGTGTCTAAGGCTGGAGAGAACCCCAGCCTTGAGACAAGACATTGATTGTGGCCCTTCACTAATCACATTCTTGCCAGATGTGACTACCAGGGAAACTTCTCATGTACCTCAGAGAAACAACTTCTCTGGAAATTTAACCTCTCTCTTTTCCTTCCACTGAGCTACTCTAGTACATTATTTATCTCTTCTGATATTAATTCAATTCAGCAACTGCTGAGTCCTTACTACAGGTAAGGCATTTTCTACATTGTTTTTAGTTGTGTCCATGGCTAAATTCCCCTTCCATATAGTCATATCTTTGATGGGAGCGTCCCTGTGTCATCTCTTTCTTACTTCCTATCCCCAGTGCCAAGCACAATGCCTTGGGCACAGTTAACACGTAAAGATTGATGTTTGATTGAAAAAATGGTAGAAACAGAGCAACCTTTTTTGAAGAACTTTTGATAAAAGTATCACTAAAAATTAACAGCTATGATTAATTTGCTATCTGGGTTCTGTGTCACTTATGCCCTTAAAATTTATATATATATATATATATATATATATATATATATATATATATATATATATATTTTTTTTTTTTTTTTTTTTTTTTAAGAGCCAGCCACAATCCCTCCCTGCCCAGTTGCTATGTCTCAAAGCTACAGCCTCAGCTCTCTCCATTTCTATTCTTTGCCTGGAGAATAGGGAACAAGTCAGATTCAAAACCTCAATCTATGTCCCCCCATTCCCAACACAGACCAGGCAAAGCACTGGGCTGGGGTGTATATGGGTGGATTTACTCTGCCTCCTCTTTCTGTACAGTCAGTATAAGAACACAGCCTGTGGTAAGCACCAGGAGGCTCAAAATTGACATTATTTTGAGACTAGTAGTTGCTAAAACCAGGAACGGTGAAGTCTAATGGTGGACAATATACCATTGATGGCCTCCAAATTCCGAAACATTCGTTTTCCCTGAAACACCAAGATATTTAAATTTCAAACAATGCTCTGAAAATTCTTGGTGGGTTTGAGTTCATTCCAATTCCAGGTTCTGAGTCTTCTCATAGAGGAAATCTGAGCACTCACAAAGTTATTAACAATATTTAACATTCAAGGACTCCATGGTTAAAGTTAAATTTAGAGGCACCTGGCTGGCTCATTCCGTAGAACACGTGATTCTTGATCTGAGGGTTGTGAGTTCCAACCCCATATTGGACATAGAGCTTACTGAAGATAAGTAAATAAATAAATAAAGTTAAATTTAATTCACAATTAAGGTATGCCTTTTGGTCAAACTGAAGCATTAAGGTAGTTAGATTATTCCTCAAAAATAAACATACCTTTCACCCAAGTTTGCTATTTTCCTCATGTCAGATACAGATTGAGAATAAAAAGAATGTACCATATGCTGTGCTCTCTCTATTCCACATCACCGTCTAACCAGAAATAACATCACACAGAACCCAGTTGTCTGCTTTTAACTATAACTTAAAGCAAGAAATTTGGGCTGTGTAACAAACCCAAAGTTCTACCCAATTACTGTTTCCTGCCACTGCAACAGCCAATGCCAACCTTGATAGGCATTTCAATTAACTAAATGTTGTTATACATGTTAAAGGAGATATAGATAGATGATATGTACAGATTTATTTATATTTATATATATATATATATAGAGAGAGAGAGAGAGAGAGAGAGATGAAAAGAGTAAGGAAAGAGAGAATGAGGGAAGGAAGGAGGGAGGGAGGGAGAGAGGGGGAGATTCTTTAATTCAAAATAAATTTAAACTTCTAGTTATATGGGTTTTCATGGATTTACATTTTTTGTGTCCTAGTATTTTCCTTATTTGTTAGATGTACTTTGGTTTAAAAAATGCAATATTTTAGGACTTTCTTCTTTATCACATCATTGGCCAACCAATTTTAACAAACTAGTGATAGCATATATTGTGTCCCACGATTTTCATCTATGATATAAAGACTATCCAGTAATGCTAGAAAGCTGCTGTTTTCAATCTTATTTATTTTTTTAAGTGTTATTTATTTATTTTGAGAGGGAGAGAGAGAAGATGAGCAGGGGAGAAGCAGAGAGAGAGAGGAGAAAGAGAATCCCAAGCAGGCTCCCTGCTGTCAGCGCAGAGCCAACATGGGGCTCCATTTCAGAACAGTGAGATAGATCATAACCTGAGCTGAAATCAAAGTGGGAGGCTTACCCAACTGAGCCATCCAGGTACCCCCTCTTATAAATTTTAAAAAGTCAAAAGCAGTGAAATATCTTGAGTGGTTATGTGAAATATTAATCATATTTTAAGAAAGCATTTAAAAAATAAAACAAAAAAGGCAATGGATTCCCAAAATTAACTTCAGCAAATTGAAAATTGAAAAACTCAACCAATTAACTGGCTCTATTGTCCATATTTTGCCAAGTAGTCAATTTGGCTGACTCTTCCAAATCAGTGGCGTCCCAGCCTATAAGGAAAACAGTTACATAATTGTTACCTATTAAGTTTCCAAGATTTATTCCTACCAAATTCCAGTAAGATTGGGTTTTATTTTGTCCGTCATGACAGTGAAGGTTTATGGGATCCACTTTTGTATATATTAATAATAAAAATCATTCCAATCAAGAGAATCTGTAATTTAATGTAGAGAAGAAAAATTAAAAAAAGAAAAAAGAACCATGAGCAGTCACTGCAGAAAATTTTTGAAATGTTAAATAATAGTCAGTTGGAATCCCAAAATTGAAACCTTAGGCTAATTATGTTTACAGTGGACTTGGGGGGGCGGCCTGGGTGGCTCAGTAAGTTAAGCATCTGACTCTTGATTTCGACTTAGGTCATGATCTCAGCGTTCAGAGGATAGAGCCCCACATTGGGCTACACACTGACAGTGTGGAGCCCCTGCTTGGGATTCTGTCTCTCCCTCTCTCTGCCCCTCCCCCACTCTTGCACACTCCTTCAAAATAAATAAATAAACTTTCAAAAATGGATTTTGAATGCATAGATTGATGATTCTTAACTAGAAGATGGCAAGCATCTTCACTGTTACTAATGTCAATGCTTTACCTCTGAGGGATCGATCTCTTAGGTATATTAGATGGCATCCTTGAAAACCACTGGTATAAATAATGAATATACTTGCATTTAGCAATGGGAGAAATAAAAATGATCTCTTTCGTATAAAAATATATAAACTAAGAACTTTTCAGTAAGGCAAAATAAGATTTAATAATACTATAAGTGCACAATCATGTGTCATGAGTGAAATATTCGACCTTGCTGATGGATTTATTCTATCAGAAATTAAATGGCAAGAAGGCAATGGTCCTGTGGGCACTTCCAAAACATCTCAACTAAGTTCCTGCAAAAAACAAGCAAATCAAAAGAACAACCACAGAACAAGTACCATATTTCAAACACATCTAGCTCTTATTCACCAGTGTATCTCCATGATTAGCACAGTGGCCAGGACAGTCCTAGATAGGACATACTGGATGCTTCATAAATGTATTTGTTGAATTAATAAATTGAGTCAATCTGGATGAAATTAATTCGTTGTTTCCATAGTTACAATTCTGTGAATTTTAAAAACTGATAACTTGTGGTTGCCCAATACTCCCTTGACTCTTATGATGAGAAACAATGGTGAAGTGACATACAAGTATCTTGCATTGATTGCCCTGTTTTATTTGTGTGTTTACAGGCAAATGGACATAGTTTTGTACATATGGAACATGAAAAAGCTGTATTACTACTGAAGAGTTTCCAGAACACAGTAGACCTAGTTATTCAACGTGAGCTTACTGTCTAAATATTTTTTATAAATAGTGAAGATACGTCTAGCCAGACCTAATGTTCAAAAAAAAAATTTATACATAGAAACAAATTTTGCCAATTGCTGGACCAATGGCAAACATTAGTGCCAAATGTATAATACTATATGTTAGCACTGATCATCCTTAAAAATGTTAACTATATAAATATGATGTTCATGTGGTTATGTATTAGTTTTAATTGTCAGCCTCTGGCTGTGCATTGGTGCAGTTCTGTTTTTGTTTTTGGTTTGTTTTTTTAATCAAATAAGTTTCTTCTCGAAGTGGATTTCATATAATTTCAGAGCACGGAAGCACATACAAGCTCTTTACGAATTCTGCTCTCCATCAGAAACACTGCCTCAAAGTTGTATATGCCTTTATATAGAAAATACAAATATAAAGAATTGTAATTCCCATAAAATATTTCTAGCACAGGTATATGTTGGCATATATACAAAAAGAATATAGAGAAAAATAATATTTTCATAAACTAAACATCTCGGATTGAGAAAGAAACTATATCTTAAAATAAGACTTTACTATATTGAATCTTTTTCAATAAAAATTACATGATAATGCCTTATGAAAGTAACTGTACATATGGTATAAAGTGTTTATATTTGGTTCCATATTCATTTGCTAAATTCTCATGACACAGAGTGAAATATTTCATAAATTAGCCATTTATCTCTGGGACCTGAATAAAAATAGGACAAACTAATTTGTTCAATGCCTTTAGCTAATTACAATACACACAGAGTTAAGATACAGACTAAAGGTCATTATAGATAAATCTTTTTCACCACAAATTTAAGCAGTGAATGATGGGTGGCAGGAAAGATATTGCTTTCTTTCTTTCAAATTTATGTTGATTATAAAATGTAGCCCCTGTGATTTCTTTACTTGTAAATGTGGAATTTATTTGTGTGTTGCTTTATCTAATTTGCTACTTTTAAATCATTTTAAATGAGTTTTGGAGATTGATAAAATTTATCATTAAGAAAGACTGTTGTTAGAAAGTTATGGTGGATGATTAAAAAACTTTAGTATTTAAATATGAAACTGCAAATATAATTTCTCAGAGCTGTGGTCTACCTGTAATATTAATTTCAGTGCCTGTTTTTGTGGGCAAAAATAGAGAAAATACTTTTTTTCCAAAAAATTTTCAAAGTATATAAAATCCTGAGTCTGTCTTACTGGAGAGAAAGACAAGCATAGTTAATATAGAATTAGTTATTTTTTACATTAGAATTGTTTTCCTCTATAAATGATCAAAATTCATTTTATAATCCTTTAAAAATATTTCTTTTATATATTAGTCATTAATTTGATTAAAATGTTCATTTGAAATTCCAGAATAATTTCCCAGAGTTGGTTGTATGCATGTTCCCCCTCATAGTTCCACATTATATATATTATATATATATATAATGAATTTAGTTTATATGCTAGCGTTTCAAGTACTCTATAAGGATTTTCACAATAGTATCACATATTGATGTCACCAAAGCTCTGAGAGTAATATTTGTAAGTTAACTGTTTTATGGGGACATTGAAAATACTGTATTTTTGTAGGGTCTATTAAAATGAGTGTCACTTATTAGAAGTACAGTGGTATTTTTTGGCAATAGAATTTGTCACTTGAAGGCAAATGATACTTCACTTTATAGATGATGCACTAATTTTGATGTTGCTTTATGTCAGGGTGACATTATACCATGATTTTATAGGGTTTGACATTTAGCAAATGATTAAATGATTGGCCTATTTAATATGTTTCCCAGAAGTAACTTTTAAATGCATTTTAATATATTGACAGTTTCTGATGAGAAATGTCTTTCAGAGCCTAATTTTCTTTGTCAAACACTCACACCAAACCATGGTACCACTGTTTCCAGCTCCTAGTATAGAGTGATCGTCATGAATCAAGATAGATGCCCCCCACCCCGCCACTGGCCTCACAAGATCATGTAAAGGAAAAACAAACTCATGGGTATAGTTTGGTGGCAATGAAGCATCTCAAGTCATCCCATCAGTTTTGTTTAATCTTTAACAGGAGAGGTGAGAGAAGAGCCAGATAGAGGACTTCCCAAGTCTCTTCTTATGTCAGGTTTCCACATCAAACCCAGGGTTTCAGGAGATGCTTCTGAGGCACAAAGCTGAGAGGATCGTAGTAAACACCTCTGCCACTCCTGATGTGACAACGTTGTCCCGGGCCAATGCTTTAATCCTTCCTCTTCCATAGGAAGTGAGAAAAAGTGAAAAGGGATCCCTGACCAAATGGAAAAGAAATGTGATGTGCCAAAGCACCTCATTGTCACTTGTACTGCCATGCTGCATACTGAGAAAAGGCAGGTAATAATGAAAAGAAGCATTTTTTTTTTAGATTGAATAAAATCACTAACTACTTAAGGGGGTTAAAAAATCTAATTTATTCCATATGTGACCAAAACCAATAATACATTAATTTGAGTATTGACTTTTTTTGGAATAACTGCTTTTGCTGCCTGAATTTGGAATCTGGTTTGTATTAACTGCCCCTCACCAACCCCACTCCTCCCCCAAAAAGTTAAAGGTGTGCCTTTAAAAAAAGAAGATTGACAACAACAAAGGAGTGGAATTCATGATGACTCCAATAGACTCACCTCTTGGTCTTTGATTTTTATTGAGATCTTTTTCCTGAGGCAGCTGTCTATATCTGGTGGATCAGTAAGACACAATTAAGGGGAATGAGAAGGATCAGAGGTGCAAAGAACAAGCACTGAAAAATACTGGTAGAATTCTTACAGATTTGCAAGCCAAATAGACATTAATGGACAACTTTTAAAAACCAACTTACATGGCTTATAATACATTGTCACAAAATCTCCCTTATGATAATTTCCACCTTCAGACATAAGTCATCTAGGCATAGTAATTTCAAAATATGAGTGGATTTTTGGCAAGGAATACTCGAAATCAGTATAACATGCTAATATTTACATCGTGCTGATTTATCACTCAGTGAAACCTGTAAAATACATGCGTCCCCGTTAATTAGAACTGTTAATTATATAAACATCTAACAATCCCAGTCACTTCCGGGTCTTCCATTGGGCTACCACTTTCAATATGAAAAAGGCAGTTTTAAAGAGGATGACAAATCAACATTAATTTGTTTTTAATCCTAAAGATGGCTGCACACATATTACTAATAAAATTGCTTGCTTAAAAAGTAGTACTGAAATATATTTCACCAGGTGAACTGAAGAGAAAGTGTACTCAGATGAAAGAAAATGAAGAAATTAGATTTATACATTCAAATATTAAGTGAAAAGTATTTGAGTTTGCCAAAATGACTAGATGAAGGAAGCCAGAAAAAAACATTTTACTATAAATCATAAAAATCTATTTAATATCTTCACCAAAATTTAAATATTTAGAAAACATAGTGTGTTTCCTAACTTGTCTTTTCATTGGCTGTTAATGCCGTCCTCAGTCAATTTCTGCCCCTCATTGGCACACAGATCAAGAATGTCTACTCTGATGGAGACACTGTTATCAAGAGGCAACAATACAACATAACCAGATAAACCACCATGTCGGCATGTTGGTACAAGACTATTACTCTAAGCCTTTGGTGAATTCAACCAGACAATATGTTTGACTGACTCCTGATATACTGACCAAATAGCAGGTTTATTAAAACACTAGGTCAGTAAAAAGTTATGCAAATAATGAAATTCAATAAGTTAGGAAGATGGGTCCTTTACGTAGTATCAAGAAGAGCAGGGTTGAGTTTCCAGTAAAATTCCTCTCACAGCAATGCTAAATCTTTGTGAGGCTCAATAAAATGTTCAAACACTGGGTTGGTGATGTGCCCTCTCTTATGGTTGTAGTTATCTGGTCATCTGGTTATTGGGGGGAAATCTTCAGATGTGAGATCACCTGCATGAACCTTTTTTCCCAAGCAATACAACTGCTTTCCACTAAGAAAAGCATCTTGCCTTGGCCCAGAATGTTTCCCCATCACTCAGTAAGACCATCACCCAAGTATACATTATAGAAAGATAATAGAACATGGGCTGTGGAAAAAAGGATGTGCATAGAAAGCGTGTGGGTTAATATTATAGGAGATCCTGGGTGTCAGCTCTCCAATGCAGCCTTTCAGCTTCATTTGATCTAAACATTTCAGAGAATGTATTTTCTGAAACATCCCACTCTACAAAAGTCAAAGCAGATGCAGTCAAGTTTTCTAGTTATATTTGGAAACTTTCGGGGTCATTTCTGTTTCTAGTATGTAAAACTGACCTCTCTTCATTGCTGCTATTGCTGCTATAGATTCATCCCTCTAACTCCCCATGATGTTCCAAAGGCAGTGGCCGGCTGCTTCCATCCTGTTGACACAAGACTAAGAGGGCCCCTTAAAGTTCTAATTGTTTGGAGACACTTGAGTATCTACTGATGGTTCCAGCTTCCAGCTTGGGAAGAACTTTCTTGGGTGATCAAGGAACCTGGATTAGTAGCATTAACCAAGGTGCAAAGGTGGAACACTTCTGTCTCTGACAACAAACTGTGTGTTCAAGAGCAAGGGTGACAATGCCTTAATAGAACCGTGTTTCCACTTCTGTTTTTTAAGTGTTGAATTTTACCATATTGAGGACTCTTTCTAAGCCTGCCAGCTGATTGCTAGTGGGACAGGTTCCAATCTTCCTCACCTTTGACACTCTCTGCAAGAGAATGGTTTGGAAACATTCTCTTGTGAGGATATAGATTGCAAGCCTTCTATTTTGGAGAAGCCAGAGATTTCTGATGTTTGATTAAAAGGAATAAATGAAAATCTAGGAATATTGACTCCCCTGGACTTTTAACAATGTGATTGTCATAATCTTCCCAAAGAGCAGTTCCAGGGGAAGTAAAGAGAGAAAACTGAAAGGGAAGGGAAATAATACGCTGGTTCCAGCTTTAGAAGCATTACTTCATCTGCTAGTTTCCCTTGTTGGATTTTGTTGTAGGACAGTAAGCTCACACTTGGTAACAACTCACTGAGCACTAAGCAAGAAATGGAACTGGATGTAAGACAGGCACAGATAAGGATATCTCTGAAGCTGTACCAGTATCTCCCCAAATTATGCTACAAAACACTTTTTTTTTTTTGCCTAATATTATTAATTGCCGTACCTAAAGAGTGGAAGATTGTGAAATCCTGACAGTGTTTATGTAAAACGCACTGAAATCCTGTGACTCTTAATAGTCTGGTATCAGAACCAATGTAGGCCTGACCCAAAGAAAAAGCCATGGGTCAAATTTTTACAAATATTATTTTCAAACCTACCATAATTTTCAATGAGTGTGGGAACGAGTGTTGAGTAAAAGTTAAATAAATGATCCAATCTTTCTCTAGTTTGAAAGGTATATATATATATATATATATACTTAAACTATCACTGTTGCACAATTGTATTATTTGTGCTAGTTTTTTTTTCCCCCCATCTTTAACATGTGTAAGCAGTGTATAGTCAGGTATCTCTATACCTGGATTAAAATATCTTACACAGACTTATTTTCATCAGGAAAATCCATATTTCCTCCACAGGAAAACAATTACTATAGCTGAATCTCAGAAGTTTAAGGTATGTCATTCAAAATTCAAAATATGGGCATTTTATTGGTGAATATAATGAAAACATTAAGTGCAATGTTTACAACTATTTGTGGAGCATCAACTATAGACCAGGCTCTGCAAGGGATACAACATGGTCTCCTCTGCACAGAGTCTCACAACCAAGTGGGAAGATGAGAGAGCTTCCAGAAAAAAAGACAGTACAAGGCAATGTGGTGAGTCCCTTTGTCCCTGCCCTCAACCTGTGTATAGCAAAAGGAAGTAGCATCTTTATCTAGTCAAATCTCTCTTGGGTTTGAGCATGGTTGTTCCATTTGGAGCTACACATAGGTCTCCCTACAGGGTCTTATGGCCTTTGGGAGGCCATTATCAATGTTTGCCAAGATTTAGGGCAAGATTTGATAGGCTAGAAGTGACAAGAGAAGAGACCTTACTGGACAAGATAAGTAGCAACCAGAGTCCCTTGAATCCGTGGAAGAGAATTTTGCCAGTTTGTTCGTTCTAAAGAAGAGAGAGAACATAGTGAAAGATGGTGCTCCTCAACAGCACTGTGTCTATAGGCCCCTGACATGTTCGGGGAAGGAGATGGAAGCCAGTACTTTAAAAGACAAGGACTGTTGGATTGAAGAGTTTCTTCTGTGTTGTGTCCCCAAAGGGTTGCTCCTATGACCACTGCCTCTTACCGACTATTGGGGAGCATGGGAGTCCTGATTATCCAATGTTAGAATGATACACTCAGAAATGCAATGAAGTGAATATTCATTCAGCAGCTGCATTTCCTGTTTGTTTACTTCACTTCCTTCAGTGGGGTGAGGGACATTTTCGCTGAAGGCTGTTCATTCCGCCCCATGACTTTGCGTGAGGTTAGATCATACATATTTACATATCATAGAATCTATTAATTCTTCCAAGGAAATCTGATTCCTCTGAATCTAAGAATTGTTGGTTTTTTCTTCACCTTAACTATACATAACCAGTGATGTAGACACCTAGAAATCCTTACCTTTCCCTGAGTATTCCCTGTGATTTTCAACCTCTGCCTTTACCCACACTGGTCCCTCCACTGTGATGTCTTCCTCTTCCCATTCCCTTTCTAAATTATCAAAATTATATCCAGCTCAAGCATCACCACCATCATAAAACTTTACCTGATCTTAACTGGAAGAAATTTCTCTTCCCTATGATAATAAGGTCTTATTAATTTTTTTGCATATTTTATAGTACTTACCACATTCTGTTCTATCTACAGCACTTATCACATAGCTATTTGGTATTTGTTCGTTCTCTCCCATCAACTCCTTGAAAGGATCAGACAATACTTAAAAGAGGCATTCTAGACAGAAGAGCTTCCAGACAGCACATCTGGTTGTGCTTACCATGGATCGTTCGTGCCTGTCATAGACTCAGAAGCATAGTAGGTGCTCAATAAATGTCTATACAATAATTAAATGGATGACAGGATTTTTAAATTTAGTGGGAAGTTTATGTCCAGTTTACACAATCTTAACTCTCAGTTCATTCACCATTCTTAGTCTTTTGTTTCTAGTGTTTTTTTTTTTTTTAATTCCCCCTTTTAATCTAATCTTCCTCCCCTCCAATCCTCCAGATCCTCTCCTAAGACCTTTTAAGCTCCTCTTCCACGTGTTAGCAATTGTGTTTAATTTCCCTTATCTGTGTTCTAAGGACCTTAACATTGTCCAAAAAGTTTAAGAAATGGCTTTTGTCCATTGAATTGGAATATATAACATCTATCCTTTTGATTTATTTGGGTTTTTTTTTTTTTTCTCATCTTGGAAGAAGTCATGCATATAGATTCCAGAAATATTTCAGAGAAATGAGTGCATGAGGTTGAACTTACAGAGCCATGGTTTTGGCCTTACAGACATCTTAGAGATAATCAAGTCCTGTTTCCTCATTTTATCAGAGGCCCAAAGTCCTAGAGAGGTGATGTGACTGTGAACTGAGAAGACAAACAGATGGCTGGATCTGGTTTTAGACCCCCTTTTAAGGCTCTTCTCCCTGTACATTACGACTTGGTAGATTACTTTGCTCAAGCTACTTTTAAAATTTGGAGGCATGGGGAATGGTAAAGAGTTGGGTTGGGAATGGGATTAGGGAAAGGTACTTGGGAAGAAGGAGTCCCCCACCCTATTTTAGCTCTAAAATTTAACTTCTGCCTCATGCTGTCCGTTCTAGAATAAGGAAGAGCCTGTCCAGAGGCCTTTGACCATAGTTCACTCTGACAATGTTTACACATTGCATTTTGGCCTCATTTCATGGATGGATTCCACCACCTGTATCCCTAAAGTGAAAATGTCATATACTCCAGCCAAAATTATCAAAAAAAGCCACAAAAGTTATAGCATTAACATGATGAACTATTTAGATAGATCACAGACAATCTGCATTACTTGATAAAATCACGTGCCCCATGCCAAACTTTTATAGAGGTCAGAATCTGGTCTGTTGATATCAGAGTAGAGAGAAAATTATTTATACTGCCATTAGCATCAGCTTCATTAGATACTTCCCTCATCTAAGGGTTTGAGGGGAAGCAGAATGTAGCCCCTAAAAAGAAAAACAGCATCTAAGAGAGGAAAGCCCTAGGTTGGTAAGCTCCTAACCACATTTCCTTCATTACCTCATAGGATCTTGATTTCCTTCTAAGTAAAGCATTTCTTTCTTAGCTTTCTCTCAGAATTATTTCCCATCTTTTTCTATTTGAGTTTCAACACAAACTGACTACAGAATTGAGTGAAATCTTCCCAAAGTTAAATCCATTTCTCATCTACTATTTTGCTTATACAGATAATATTAATTACTCCATCTGCCTGTCTTTTAATCTCTTTGTGTGAGGGGAACTTGCTACCTCCTCATTCTATGAGGAGAACTTGCTAGCTGGCTGATGATGGCTTCTTTTCAGGACTTTTTAAATTCTAGAAACCATAAATATACATTGAAGGAAACAATCATCATCATTTCCTTTAAGAGTATGGTGCCTCAAACTCACCAGAGACCTACGCTTTGCTCTTGTAGCCCAGTGTTTCTATATTTATAGAGGAAAAGAATGCCAATGTCTGTTTGAACCAATTGAAGTGAAAAATGAAAAGTAAATTATTAGTTGATAGAGTAACATTTTAGAGTAGTAAGAATATTTCAAAATAGTAACAGTAATTGAACTATTTTAAGTAAGAGTATTTTAGAATAATAAGAGTGAAAGCAGGCGTGAGAGCTGGTTGGAGAGAAATTAGTACATTAGGGAAATAAAAATGAGAAAAAAGGGGCAAGAAGGGAGGTAACAGAGTGATAGAGAAGAACAGAGAGAAACTGGATGACAGAAATCACATTCAGATTTAGACACACGCTCCAGTCTGTTGGTGACAATGCCCCTCCTTCAGACAGTTCCAGAATTCCCTTCCCCCCCTCCCCTCTCTCCTGGCTGGTAGAGTGATCTTTCAGCTCTCCTTGGTTTCTGGCCTCCCTCCCACTCTTCTAGAAGTAGAAAGAATTCAAAATGAAAAACTGAGGCATGTATTAGAATTATATTTCATTTAATTGCTATTTGTTTCTAGAAACTACTTTCATAATGTAGTGGATAATTTTTTGGACAAGCAACTTCTCAGTATAAAGAAAATCACCAAAAGTTATCTCCTTAAAAAAAAATAACAGGGAAATTTTCTGAAATAAAACGTAATATCAAACAATATATCCATAAGCAAATTCTGAGGGAAAACAAGGGAAATTATTGTCCTATCAGAAGATAGAAAAGGACCTTGAGAAGATCTGGTTAATCTGTCTACCTTCTGGGAAGAATGAATGCTTTTTTAAATTCCTCCAGAGAATAGGCTACCACTTTCCTCAGTAACACACCCTGCAAAGGAAACAAAACATATGTTTCATCCCAATAAGACCCTCCGTTTAAATTGCTGGATTCAAATCTGATATATACTATCCTCATCTGTAGTTGCACAGATCCACATACATTTTAGGAACATGTCTGCAGTTAGGAAGAGCTGCCACTAGATGGAGCCCTTATATCTATATTCTGTATCCAAATCCTGGCAATTCTCTAGTTTGGATTACCACTCTCAACAGTCCATTCTCATACCTGTTATGCTGATGTACCTGTGAATAAGTGTTAATAAATTGTTGATAAAACTTTTAACACCCATTTCTATACTCTTTTGAGACAATTAATTTGAAACAATGCTTTAAATTTAAACAATATAAGAAAACAAATGAAGAGCTTTGGGTTTAAGTAGTTTCTATATTTTTTACTAAACCTTTCTGCTTGTATCCCAATCATAAAGAGACCCAATCATAGGGCTCTCTCTAAGCCTCAGTGAATGTGTGATTTGAAGTTTTGATATTCCCAATTGTTCAGTTTAATTATTACATCCACCTTTTTAATAGTTATTCTCTAATCTCATTGTGATTTCCAAATATTTTGTGCCTATCTGCCATTATTGTAATAAGCTTCCTTACAATGTGCTCATTCTAAATATGTAGAAAGATATTTGCCACAAATTATTTAAAATACATGTTTTTAAATGAGCTGTCTAAAACTTAAACATCAAGAAGTAAATGTGCCTAGCATAGCCTTCCTTACACAGTTCTACAACTAGTTCAACCCAAATATGTATGTATCTGTGTATGGCTTTATTTCCAGCTGATATCTGGCAGTAGCTAGGCATCTAATATAAACTCCTAACTTATCTGTGTAATTAGCATAATATAATCAGATTGTACCTTATTATAAAGGGAATAAGGAATGTATTTCAAAAGATTTCTCATTAAGTGATAATCAGATTCCAAAGGTAGTTTAAAATCTCCCCCACCTCCCTTCTTTCAGTCAGAATGTCTGGGTATTGAAGACAGAGAGCCTCTGGCAGTTTGGGTGACATTGTCCTCAAGCTGTTTTGATTCTTAAATATTTGGAACTTCAGAGTATCTGATGGCTTGATCGTAGTTTTAAAACCCAAATATTTCTGTTTACTGCTTCTAAGCTAATTATATCTTCACCCTCACAACTTAGCCAGCACCCTTGTATGGGACTCTCCTTTGCTAATTCCATCAGTCCTATTTATTTGTGGGTTCATGGTTTCTCTTAAAACCATTTAATCTTTTCTTCTTCCAACCCCAAGCAAAAATAGAAGGAAAACAAGTTCTTCTTTCCCGAAGTCTATGTAAAACTACTTAAATCCTCTGGTGTTTTCCTCCAGAGGAAACCATTTCCTTCTGGCCCCCTAATCGAGAACCACTAATACAGTGCACTCTTAGGGAATTCATTCAACCTTCTTTGGAGACTAGTCTTTGAATACAATTCTTCAGCCATACTTGTGGTGTCATTCAACTTAGCAATAAGTATTTTGCACTTGATAGAATCACACAGCCTTGTTATGATCAAGACAGATTTCTCTAGCAGGCCATCCCTATGATATGTTCTTTATAAAACCATGAAGGCTGCTGGCAAACATTATAGATATAGGTTTGTGGCCATTTCCCAGGGAAATTTAAACTTGGGACTCTGTGTCTCACACGCACGTGCACACACACACATACACACACACAAGTCAATCATTTTTTAGGTTTTCACTTATTTCTGAAAAGTGATATTTACTATCCCTGTGATCTAGGGACCCAAATCATCATAAACCACTCAAAGGTAAAATACTATAACTTCTTTTATTTTTTTTAAATTTTCCATAAATATCTACAGCATCTTCACCTACACCCTCACAATATATACCCATATTTAGAGCATTCACCCAGGTCTGTGTATGGATTGAAACAGATCTAGCTTCAAGAGCTGTTAAAGCATTTTTCTCTAAGTCTTCCTCTGCACCACCCTAAGATTTGGTCTCTGGACAATCTATGTGTTTATTCTTTTAAAAAAGTTATCAGTAATTAAAACAGTTTGTCTTGCTGTACATGCAATTTAATCAACAAATATTGACAAGCAAAGGATTTTGAGGACAATGGGAGATATAAATAAGCCACAGTGCCCCCTCTCAAGAAACAGTGTAGTGGGGAAACAGACACAGAAAGTCTAACAAATGGTACTGTGTAGGTACAAAACATGAGGGGAGAACGGAGCACAGTGTATTATCACCTTCTCTCCTCCTCTAATAAGATGGCGAATGCTTCCTTTCACCTTTTTGTTTTAACATAATATGAATGAGGAATATTTTTCTATTTCCTTAGGAAGAAGGCAGGCTCCTGTCCCTCATAGATATCCTTTTCCAAAAAAGGACGTCTCAGGTTAATGGAAATAACTGTAGTCCTCCTCTTGAATGAACCATATCAGGGAGGGATAGTCTCTAGGCTAGCTGAGTTCTGGCTTTCCACTTTCACTTGGCTTTGTCCTTCCAAGGGGTTGTCCCTTAAGGGCCAAAGTCAGAGGGGCTGAAGGACTCAATGGCAGCTCCTCTTTCCTGGAGAGAGAGAGTACTGAAGCTTGGCAACAAAGGCCTAATGTGCCGCTTGAAGAGATCAGTCTGAAGAAAGGAGAGAATAGAATGGTGAACGTTTGCTGTCTCTTGAAATTTTGCTTTAAAGTATTTCATTTGTATTTTAAACACAATTAATTCTGGTAGACTTGCATAGTCTAAATATTTATATACTTACATAAAGGAAAAGATCACACTCTTTACTATTAGCAAACACCTCACCATTAGGGGGATGCTTTGTGTTTAGGAACAGAACAGGACTCATTAGAATTGAGTAAGAAAAGCAACTTGAAGAGCACCTATAATGAAATTTTCTAGGAAGCAAAAAACCAGAGAGTGGCTGGACAGAGTGACTAGCAGATACAGATGCGCGCTGTCCAGAGAGATAGACAGCTGAGGTGCTATGGGGCCCATCCCCAGACCCTTCTCTAAGGTCCTTCAGCATCGGCAATTTCACCCGGCAACATCTCTAAGCACTCAGCTGTGGCAGCCATCTAAATTCCCGTAAGTTATATTCTGAGGGAAAAATCTTGTCAGTGACTACTACATTGGCAAGAGAAAGAGAGATACGGTTTTACATCCAACAAAATCCCAGCATTTTTGTTTGTCCTTTGAGGTTAACGTGAAGGCTTTTATTTATTTTACTCTGGTTAGATTGAGCCTAGAGGTAGAACAGCAACTATATAATCAAGGTGGGTTCAAAAAGTATATGAGTTCAACCATGGTCTGGAAAATTAGTTGCCATTTGGAGACGAAGTGGTGGGTTTTACCTTAGAGCAATTTAGTGTCTGTGCACTGTCTTAGAAAATATATGTTTATTAAAACTATGCAATGGATTGTGAAGCATGCTTACAGCTATGAGTTAGTGCGTCTTCAATACTTAGTTAGTGGGTTTCTGATCCTCAAGTACCACTTTGGACATAGTGCTGGAGATGAAGTTTGAAAAGTATTGGAAAAAGCCCGGTATCCACATATATTCAGTGGCCAACATGAAAAAGCCACATTTTTTTTTTAACTATTACATTGAACTGTTTATTTATTTAACAGCTATGGAGTGTGATGCTCTTCTTTTTTAGTTTTTTTTGTTTTTAATAAAAATTGTGTATTTGAGGTGTACAACTTGATGATTCAATATACAAATACGTTGGCGAATTATACTACCGTCAAGCTAATTAACTCATCTCCTCACATAGCTACCTTTTTTGTGTGTGTCTGGTGAGAGCCCCTGAAATCTACCTTTTAGGTGGTCTCCAGTATTTAATATGATTTTATCAGCTACAGTCTGCATGCTGTACTCTAGACTTATTCCTCACATTCCTACTATGCAAATATCATCATTCCACCCATAAGACAGCTTTTATACTTCCAAACTGTTGTGAGAGATGAAAGCAATACAAGTCCTAATATTGGCAAGAGTGGTTCTTTTGTGAACTGTATACTCAACTGTATGCAAAACTAGAGGAAACTCTGTAAAAGCTGTGTCTCTAACTCCTTAGCATTCGTGATAGAGCAGGGAATCACTTACACAACCTCAAAGAAGATGGAGAGGAAAAACCAAACTGATTAAAATATTTGAAGGCATCAAATTTAAATTCTCAATACATCATGACATTTGTTAGGACAGTTTTTTAAATTGGCTCAAGAATGAATGGATGTGGTAAAACTATTAAATACAAGAGCGTCAGAGGTGGCCTCCCAGCCTGGAGGAGCTGAAGTTTGTCTAAGATAAGATCTCCCAGTGAGACAATCAGTACAAAGTCACAGAAAAAGCGAATCGTTTTAGTTTAATCCAGAACAGTTAGTATTCCTCCAGGCATCTGCTGCCTGATTTCAGAGACCATATTAGAAATGAAAAGAAGCAGTGTTGTATTTATGACATGTCAAATTCAAAGGCATAGCTGCTTGTGAAGGCCCTGTTATGCTTTGTTCACCTCAGAAAGAGATGTGCTTACCTGTCTGTCCCTCGTACAAACCAGTCCTGCATGTGACTGTAAAGATTAGTCCTGTGTCAGGTCATTGTAATGCCCCCTCCCTGCAAAAACCAACCATAGATGTCTCCAATCCTGAAATTCACTGGAATATTTATATCAGAAATTATTTTAGCGTAAGCAAGATCACTGTACTCAAATCTCTGTTTATCAAGTTTGCCTCCAACTCTGCAAGTGGAGGAAAATTCAGGCATTTTATTGGATTTCAGAATTCTCCAAGAACTCTTGAGAAAACAGAAATTAATGGGCTTTTGGCATTTCAAGAACCCATTGCTGAGATTATCAGAGGCTTCAGTAAGAAACTCACACAGAACAGTAAATCATTAGTAAATAAATAAACATTTCTAGTAAAATCTATCTCCAGTGTACTTAGCACTGTGCAAAGATCATATTTTATCCAGACCATTTGCAATTAGATGTACCCTAAAGACAGCTATCCAACAATGGCTTGCCTCCTACTTACTGGATGGTGTTTCTAGTTTTTAATGTGTGTGTGTTGGGAGGGCGGGTCAGGGGAAGGGTGTCACTACCACTTGAAAATTAGCTTTCCGGGAAGGATCCAATCGAGTCATCTACACTGTGACTTTCCCTCATCTCCTCAGGACAACTGCATTTAAATATGGGCCAAAAGCTTAAGTCACAGGAACGAGGCATTAATCGTTGGATTTCAGAAAATAGCCTTTTGGGAAGCTTAAGGGACACAATGGTGCAGTTTCCCTAGAACCTCTGAAAGTACAATGTGTACGTCTGCCTTCCTCAGATTAGGTGGATGCTTCAAGTCCTGGTTGAAGATTGCCCTGGAATCCTAGAGTCTGGTTTGATCAGTTTATGATCAACTCCAGAATGACAGAGGCATATACATAGAGAGGACTTGTATCGGATGAAGTGAAATAATTATTTCCTTAATGAAAAACTAATTTAAATTCTAGGTTATAGTAGCTGCTTGTTGGGGGATGGCAACCACAAATTTAAAGTTGTGATTTTTTTTTTTTTTTTTAATATTCAGGAATGTGTTTCAAGCAATAATATATTAGGTGTGCAATACTTCCGTCAGGTAGATTGTCCTGGCTTTGGAAAGGCAAGAAGAAAATTGTTATGGCAATCTGCTTTTATTTTTCAGGTTAAGCATGGATATGCCTTTTGAGGGTAGCTTTGATCATATGGTTAACTTGACGTTTGGACTGACGAGTTTAACCTCACCAGGGATGGGACTGGATTTAAGTCCCCCTTGTCCAAACTACAACATGCTTACTGCCTTCTCCCCCGCATCCCCCCACATCTCAGCCTCCAGGATCAGCTACCAACACAGCATTTTGTCCATTTTCATTGGTCTGACCACCCGAGGAATGTCCTGTTTCTTTAAATCCCCAGTGCTCAAATTGCCATGTAGAAACCAACTCCCTATCAATTTTCTCCACATTTAATCCTCAGCTCCTTGTCATATTTTCATTTTTCTGCATTGGTTCCCATGGTAACGAGTCTATTGGCAGAGAAAGTGTGACTCTGCTTTTAGCCTTCCACACAATACAAAATCCTTCTAGTGATCCTCGGGCAAGTGTCATACTAAAAGGCAGGAAGAGACTACAGTTCCCTAGGCTAATGCCTCTAATCCCTTACCCTACTGCATTTATTTCCCACCTATCCCCAAACCAGACCCACGGCCCAGAATCCCTTCACCTTTTGATACGAGTATTCAAAGCGCCCCCCGCCCCCCAACCAACTAGAGATGCAAGGATTGAACCTTTTTGTTCAGATGGCTTCCTCTTCTAAGTGTCAGTAACTTAACTGACATAAATGTATAGTTGATGGCAGTGGCCATTTGGAGGCAACATGGGAGAAGCAACTTGCACTCATTTTTCTACAAAATATCCTCAGTATGCATCTAGGATGTATACAGACCGGGGAATAAGTATGTCCTGAATCGAGCCTTAGGTCAGTGTCTAATGTTAGGGATGGGGACATTTAAACAGATTTTCTCCTAACCGACTAGTTAGTGGCACATGAGGGGAAGCCAAGGAGTCATCCCAGAGAACGGAGCTCCTGAGGAAGAGGAAGAGATAACAAAGATGTAGATGAGTAAAGAAAACATTGTAACTGGTGGCTGAATGTGGGCAAGGGAGCTTCAGCTGGCACAATTCAGGGTTCGAGTAGGGAAAAGGTAAGAAAACCATCGAAAGCTAAGGAAATGGAGCATAGAGAAAAAAGGAGTTTTTGAGTTAACTGTCTGCAGAAAGGGAGGGAGCCTGCAAATGAGAGAATAGCTTTACACAGACTTTGGCCCAACTGCATCTACAAAATATTTTTCCAAGTAATGTTTCTCTTAATAACAGATTATATTTTGTTTTGAATTTTAGAATTCCACTATGGGTTGGCAGTTAGTTATATGCCTAGCAACCCCAAATCTCCTATGTCCTCAATATTTAGAAAAAAATCAGGAATTGTTCATCAGAAATTAAACAGTCCTCATGCTGAATGTGCTTTTTATTTATTTTTTGAAAAGTTAATGAATTCAGGGGAATGAAAATAGATGTTAGAAGTAAAAATGTGGGTATCTATACTTAAGAAAATTATCAAATGTAAGTGATCTCTTTTTTCGTTGGGTCTTATAAAATATGTGATACTTAAGCACATTGAAGTTTTCAAGTCAGCTGATAATATTGTACAAAGGTATTTTTGGCCCTTTAAAGGTTATTTTCCTACATTAAGAAAAGTTTTCTTATATTAAAAACTTTTTATTGTGACTCAGGTTTTGTGTCTTTGTATAGACACACATATGTAGGTGTTTTTCTTTGCACACTTGTTTTGCACAGGTAAAGCAATGAGATTAATGCCCAGGTATGCAGGTCAACTGACTTTTATGATAGCTAGATTAATGAAGGTATTTGATGAATGGACAAAAGCAATCATATTATAACTCTTTGTATCTTTCCATCTCTCTTCCCCTTCCCCAGCACTCTACTAAAGAACATCTCTTATTTAGTCAGGAAATCTTATGTAATTTTTTGGAAAGTCCACAGGAAAACCAAGTTGCAAGTCTCAGGCAGATAGAACATAAAACAGTTCCATATTTGTTAGAATGATCATTAGTTTTCAGAATGTAGTGCCAGAATCAATTCCATATTCAATACTTGTAGTCTTTCCTTGCAGAGGACTCTTACTGGTCTTGAATGTGGAAACGGCATCTGTTCAGGGCAGTGCGTAGTGTTGTCTGTTAAGTTTTACTCTGGTAATTTGGTTTTAGCTTTGATGACACCTAGTGTCAATGGAATGCAATAAATGTTTTATACCGCTTTATGATGTTTAGGTGTTTCCCTTTAACACCCTCAACTACATTTTTCTCCTTGAAAACACAAGCCTTACTGTTTTCTGTTTGAAATGAAGAGAAAGATAATTGATAGGCAGATAAGCTGGATATTTTTGTCTCAAAGCCAGTCAAGTTTCTCTTTGTACTCAGCATAGAGAAGGGACTAAAGGAAGCTTAAGGACAATGGCACTGTCCTCATATAAAAGAGCAATTTTTTCCTAGTTAAAAAATCGGAGGTGAATCTACTAAATTGTTTGCAAATTTCAAAGACCATCTCAAATAACCTTGCAAAAGTAAGGCTGCAAGTACTATAGTTTCATTTTCCCACTGTATAACCACCTAAGGGCACCCTCCCCACCCAGCTGCATATAAGTAAAACATAAGGTGAACTATGGTCTCTTTCTACTCAGAAAAGAAATATTAACAGCAGCAATTCTAAATAGACAGTGCTAGACTTTTAATCGGTCTGTAAAGAATTATAAGTAAAAGGATACTAGATACAGGTTTTTAGAATTTTAAGTACCCATGAAAATTATTCTTTCATTCCTAAACTACTTGACAATTGATTACTTTGGACCTTAGTTACTTAGAGGGATACAATCCTTTTATTACTATGTAAAAAAGTTCTAATTCTACCTATTTATATTAATATTTTTCCATATGCTAAACACATGCACACACATATAAACTGTCCATTTTTCCTTTGAGAGCATATAATCAGCAAGTGAAATATTTCACTCTTTCGTAGGTTTAAGAAAAATTCCCATGCAGTGATGCAACACTGGGCCACTATTTTAGTAAGATGAAGACAGTCTCTAGACTCATTCTTTTTCAACATCTGACTTCACTACCATATGTGCAGCACAACAGTGACATCTTAAGGCCAAGTAACTAGAATTCCTTTAGCCAGAGAATTGGGATCTGTTTTCAAAGAAATTTCATTACGTTATCAAGTAGTTTTCAGGTTCACAGTTTGCAACTGGTAGATCTTTATAAATGCTTCTTTATGACTTCTTTTGCAGTCTTTGTGAACATTTTAATGTGCACTGGTGAACACTAACATTTTACATAGACATATTGTATATTAATGCATGCATTTCATTGCATAGTTTATTGACACTCCCCTTGTAAAGCTTTTATGGAAGAAGCAACAAGCCACAGCAGTATAGCAAAAGAGGCTTAATCTTTATAAATTGGGGCCTTTTCTGTCTCTTTGCTAGGCTAGGTGGCTGTATACAAATTCGGGTGGGAGGGGCAGGAAACACCTCTTAACATTTAAGGTTTTCTACATGGGTGAACTGTAGCCAATTCAAAACAAATTGCTTACTTTAATAACAAATTTTACCATTTTATAAAAAACAATTAAATCATGACATGTTTAATTGAAATGGCTGTATTGTAATTAATATTTTGAGATAATTGTGATTTTGAGCTTAAATTATATATAAAAAGTTGTCATTTTTGTATGTGTTAACAAACTGTATCACAATTAACAGTACTTTTTAGTTGAACTACATATTGATGTAAATAAAAACTGAATGAAGACATATTTACTACTTTATTAACATAGATTGTGAATGTACTTAATGGTTTTTTTCTTTTGCAGTATAAGACCATAATGACCTTGAAAGCTGCTTCATTTTATGTGCAAAGGAGTCCTATGAATCTATATTTTAAATTTACTGAATCAGTGAAATTAATTACTTTGTCAGTTAATTTGCAAATGCAAGCTGTATTCTCCAGTTTATTTTATGTACTGACACTAATTGGTAAAGGTGTACAATGTGATTAGAATGCATTTTGAAGATGCTTTCTGTACAGATACAAAATACAGGGACTAAAATAATGCTGTGCAGTGTATAGCAGAGCCATTTTTCGGCTTTGGTGTACTCAACTTTTTCAGTATTTAAAAATGTGTTTTGAATAACATAAAAGTCTCTTTATTGTATAAATAATAAAATGTCACCTTATTGTAAAGTGTCTTTTGTTTAATATCAAAGCCGATTTCTTAGCCACACAGTTGTGAAAAAGGCATGTTTCTTTTAAACCAAAAACATAACCATTATAAGCAATATTTGAAAAATGTAACTTTTATTACGGACATGTAGCTATTTATCCTTATTGGCAATGTTTTGGTTTGTTTTTTTTTTTCCCATAATATGAGCATGCCACAATCACTCAAAAGCTAGCTAGCTACCTACATACCTGTCTATATAAATTAATAGACATTCTGTTGATTGGCTACTTAATAGATTCACATGGTAAGTTTCATAATGACTGATCAGCCTACTTCTGGTATTTTTGGTGTAAGTAAAAATGTTTATATTTTATTTTTTACTAAATCAAGTTAACCTATAACAAATTCCCTTTCAGAAAATTACCACATTAACTATAGGTTCAGTCTTATGAAGATTAGAAGCAAATTTGAAAAGTAAGGCTCTGGAAATAAAAAAAATGCACAAGGTTGGGTTAGAACACACCAAAAGAGTAGGTTATGTGTACAAATACCTGCTAAGTAAGTATTTAAGAAAGTACAGGTCAAGATTTCATTGCAGTATATGTTGTTAGTTATTTTCTGCTGCTGGTAACTATAGAATTAATAAAATAAGGTCTTCAGGACTTTAAAAAGAACAAAAGTTATTTTTAAACACTCATACTTGGAAGATAAAAATATGCAGATCCAATCTCTTTAAATTTCTCGAATCCAGAAGTACTAGATTATTGTAAGGAAACTTATTACCAAGATATCATAAAAAATAGACATACTGTATATTAATACATGCATTTCATTGCAAGTTTTAAATTCAAAATTGTGAGAAAAATTATAACACTTTTACTGTTTTCTCTACCAGTAACTACACTTCATGTAGCATTTCTGACAAAATGGTTTCATAAGATATGGGGAAAAGGCTAGAAAAGAAACATTTCAACTAGATTAAAACAAAAACAAGACAGTGAATATTAATTTAAAACTTATACCAAGACTAACCGTATCACATAAGTCTTATCATGGGTAAGAAAAAGTCATTTTTTTAAACACCAAAGAACAGTTTTGAATAAAATTCAATCCAATTTTATATCTAACAAAAAGGTAGAAATTAGATGGTCATATTCAAATTCATTGGTCACATTATATGTAACACAATGAGAAATGGGGAGAAAAAACCCACTTCTACAAAAATGCTTTATCATTATAAAAATATTAAACTACATTAAATAAAAATTCACATCTGAAGAAACTGCTATCTTATAAGGAATGAAAGTAAGATAAATCTTATGCAAAACAATCAGAATAAATGCATTAACACTGTATGCGGTTATCACAATTATAAATGCACACGATACCTTAGAAAAACATTACTTATCAATGTTAAGAAGTCTAAGAATGAACATGATCAAGATTATACAACAACTCCAATTTAAGTAGGAATCCGGTCTCTCAAATATTCCAGAATAGCAGCTGTTCCTTTCATTAATATGGCTGCTCGAGGAACACGGAATGGATTTCCATCTAGCAGTAATGTTCTAAACAAAAGAGAGAATTAAGAATTTCAACATTTTCCATTAGGAAGGCTTTTATTCTAACTTCATTTGCAACTTTATAAATAAAATGTGTGTATTATTTTCTACTTGTCCCTTTTCAAATCTAAGCATTTCAATAGTTGGAATTAGAACTACAATAATAACCCAAACAACATTAACTGAACACTTATTATATGAAAGGTATTGTGTTGAGTAATTTATATTCACTGACTCTCTTAATCATATTACAACCCTATGATCTAGACAGCATTAATATTCCTATCTAATAGATAAGGAAGCATAAATCCTGAGGAGTAAGAAAGACATATCCAAGATCATTCAGCTACTAAACAGAGGAGCTGTGACAGGAACCCCCATTTTACCCATCCTCTTCTCAATCTTATAATGATCATATACGACATGGTTCAATTATATTTACACATTAGAATGAGCATACTGACAAGTACTCATACCAAGGACTATAATAAAATCCACATATCCCACCTCCACCCTGAGAAACATTAACACGTGTCTGCTCTCCACCTCCCTTGACCAGATACACACACAAAATCTATTCACATGTTCTGAAATGAGGTTTAATTTGAGATTTGAGTGCTGTTTGATTTGTTTCTTTATATAACTAATGAAATAAATTATAAAATAAAGAGACTTTTATTTTAATTTTCAAACTTAGGTGTGTAAATAAAGTCAAACGATTCACACCTTATTATACAGTAGATCTAAATTACATCTTCAGTATTTCTATGGTCCATGGGGATTCTTTTAAAGGCTGTTTTCTTAATTTATAGAAAGGAGTTCATTACAGTCAATCCTCCTTATTCACAGACTCCTTATGCACTAACTTGCCTATCATCAAAATTTATTAGTAACCCCAAATCAATACTCATGGCACTTTCGAGGTCATTTTTGGATATTGCACAGGGCAGCAAGAAATTTGAGTCAATCAATAAGCACATTCTCAGCTGAGGTTAAACAGGTGATGTTCTCCCTTCTTGTGTCAGTTCTCATACTGTAATCAAGTGTCCTTTCTGTGGTCTAGTTAGTAAAACATTTTTTGCATTTTTGTACTTTGTGTTGGTGATCTCACTGTTTAAAATTGGCCTGCCAAGTAAGGGCTCAAGTGTTGTCTAGTTTCCCTAAACACAAGAAGACTATCGTGTGCCTTACAGAGAAAATACATGTCAGATAAGCTTCATTCAGGCATGAATTATAGTATTATTTGGCCATAGTTAAATGTTAATGAATAAATAACATGAAATACAGAAACACACAGAGAACAAGATTATGTATTGACTGGTTCATGAAAATGTGACCAGAGGCTCAAAAGAACCTAACTCGATACTTCCCCAGCAGAAATGGCTCAGTTTTCACGAATTTGGTGTTCACAGAGACTTTATAGAATACAAACTACTGCAAATGACAAGAACCAACAGTATTTTACTCTTACATTCACTAATACGAGGTACCAAAGCAGATGTCAGGGTGTCCTAGTAAAATATGCCAAGCCATCATCAGTTTCAATAAATTACTTCTGAAACATTCTGCTTAAGCACTTGGCTTTCTGTTGACATCTCAAACTCACTTTCCATTTATTTAACCAGCACTTATTGGGTGCTTACTGTGTTCTAGGCACTGGGACAACTCTTTTCTAAAGGAGGTAAAAGAAATGGTATAAATGAGTCCAAACAAATCAGGATGGAAAATCAGAGGAGGGACTAACTGCTTGGAGAAGCGAGAAAGTTTTCAAAGATGATACTTAGGTTGATTGCTGATAAAAGCAGGGTAAAGGCATTTGAGACTAAGGTAACAGCTAACACAAAGAATAAGGAAGACCATGCTGGGCTTGAAATACATGGTGACAGTCTGTAACAGATTCTGAAAAACCTTACCTGCACAACTGACATTTTTACACAGTGGAGTTTCAAGTTAGACATATATATAGTGATGACAAAAGTATCAGAAAACAGTAACTACACTATATTATACCATATAAGCAAAGCTAAAAAAAATTATATTTGCTAAAACCTGAAAAGCACAATTGGTATTCTGGATTTTGTTACCTGTTATTTTTAATACAACGTCAATCTTTTTTTACTTCAACTGTCCTACAAAAGTACCTCAATAAGAGAGAAAAAAAAATCCTTACAAATCAATAAAATCAATGGAAAACTCTAGTAGAATGGTGTAGCTACCTTAAGTTCACACAATTACCAAGCTCTGGTGGAATCTGAAGTAGGTCATTATTTTGAAGGTCCAATGTGATCAGCTTTTCCATTGCCTTCATTTTCTGAGGGTCCACAGATCCAACCTGATTGTTACTAATCAAAATTGTTTCAAGTGTGGGGATGTGATACAGAACTTCAGGTAGTATTTTGAACCTATTAAAATATAAACAGAACACCTAAATATATTGGGATCAGGGCAAAAGCATTCTTTCAAATGGATTATCTTAAGTCTGTTATCATGATGTAGTTTTCTTTAGTGTAATTCATTTTGTATTTGATATAAGTCCTCTATCCCAATTTTCAAGAAAATGAACTGATTTTGGAAATCTTGAAATATATGTTAAGTGGACAGACTTGTAACACTTTCTACTTATTGTGTAAATCCAACAATGTTTTTCTCCCATGTTTTTCTCTTCACATTTAAGAAACCGGGAAATCCTTCTGAGATTCTCTATAAAATGTCTCCATGTAGGTATTATTCCTTAGTTCATTTTTACTTCTTATGAGACAGAATTACTGCCAATGTTTTAAGTAAATGTTAGAGATTTGTATTTTGCTTTGATGAAGCTTCCAAATGAGTGTATTCTTGGTTCTTCAAAAGATGACTGACTAACATAGCCTGCTGCTTCCTCATCCAAAGCAACACTGAAGATGCCACAAGAAAGAAGGGAAGGCTGACAGCTCTCAGCAATTAATGCAACATTATTGAGGATCTTTTGGGGGACAGTGGCTGGTTTGGTTTCAGTGTGAGATAAACTGTGTCATGGACTAGAAATGACAAGGGATGGGCTGAAGGACAGTTTTATAGTTGTGGCCTTTTTACTTCCACATACAGGCCTTCTTTTGCTGCCTTGATGTAGAAAGAGAGAAAGAAAGAAAGAAAGAAAGAAAGAAAGAAAGAAAGAGAGAAAGAAAGAAAGAAAGAAAGAGAAAAGAGGAGAGACATGGAGGGAGGGAGGGAGGAAAGGGGGGAAGGGAGAGAGGAAGAAAGAAAAGATGAGAAAAGGAAAGAAAAGAAGAGAAAGACTAGCAAAGGTAAACTCAAGGCAGCTCTGAAGTTCCAGAGGGACTGGCGAGTGAATAACTAGGAGCACAGATGGACTGAACAGCCCCTAAGTGGTCTTCCTCTTTTTCCACACCAATGCATGAAGAAGCTAATTTAAAAAGGTGTAGCTCACCTGTTCACACAGAAGTTAGGTTAGCTTTTGCCATCTCCCCACAGACGTTACTTGACAGTGTGATTGACAGCTCAATAGAAAACTTAATAGAGAACTGATAGTTTGATTCACAAATAAAAATTAGCAGAGATCCAAGTAGATATATTTTTAAATAATGACAATAATGATATCATTGTTGACCTACACATGAGAAAGCATGAGCAATAATGAAGCAGACAGGACAAAAATTTAAAGAGGCAGTATTTTAGTTACATCACTGTGCCTTAGCCTCGTCAACTGCAAATGAGGAATAATAATAGTACTAAACTTACACACTTGTTATAAGGACTGAATAATTCTATTTCAGCTGGAATACAGTAAGTAAACGTTAGCTATTAATATTTAGATTGTTAGCAGAATCACTTTCATCACAGGAAACACTATGACATAGTTGTTAAGAGCCCAACTCGTGGAGGCAAACCACCTGGGCTCAAACCCCAGATTATTTACTATTTATGTGAACCTTAGGTGAGTTACTTAACTTCTAATCCTTGATTTTTAAGTGAACATGGTAATACAGAACTATAATGACAGAAACCACCTTTTCTGAGGATTAAATGCGATGTATGTACTTAGTCCTCTATCAGCACATAATAAGTTCCCATTAAATATTAGTTTCTCTTCTTTTTTAAATGACTTTATTTATTTATTTAGAGAGACACAGAGAGAGAGAGAGAAGAGTGTGCAAGTGGGGAAGGAGCAGAGAGGGAGAGAGAGAATCCCAAGCAGGCTCTCTGCTATCAATGTACAGCCTGATGAGGGGCTCAAACCCACAAACCATGAGATCATGACCTAAGCCTAAATCCAAAGTTGGAGGCTTAAATGACTGAGCTACCTATGTGCCCCAATATTAGCTACTCTTAATTATTAGCAGTATCTTTATAGTGTTTGCAGAATAAAATCTATTATTTAGTATATAAATCCCTCAGAGGGCCTGCTACTGCTTATATGCCAAACTTCATTTGTTACTTCTACTTCTCTAGCCCCTTACTTTATGGTCTGATCCATATCAAACTGCTTGACATGTCCCAAACACAAAGTGTTCTCACATTTTTGTGCCTTAGTACATGTTATTTACTCCACCTTGGATGCCCTATCCCTGTGTGTCTGGCCAACATCTAATTTTCAAGTCTTACTTTCAATGCTGTCTCCTCCACCTTCAAGCAATCTCAGGAAATACATTTACCTATGCACTGTGTTTTCCCTATAACAATTATAATTATTTATTTGCATATCTGTCTTCCTACTGGGCTGTAAGTTTCAGTTTCTTAAAATTGTTAAAAGGAACAAAATGTATACTAGACATCAGCTGTGAAAATTCTAAGAAAGCAATATCACTTTTTAATTCTAAGTAGAATAAAGTGAAAATAGACCTGAATATTTAAATAAAGTAAACACATGGGGCTGTTTTATTTGGTTCTTTCAGCTGTATTCTCTAGTAAAACCTACAAATTCTCCACAGAAAAATCCTTAGTCATGGATTAGTCGGTTCTGTCTCTCACCTGTTAAAGGAAAGATTAATTGTTTGTAGTCTTATCAGTGATTCCATTTCTTCAGGCAAAGAATTTAAAAAATTGTTCCTAAATTGGAAAAAAAAAAAAGAGATGATTTACAAAGTTTGAAAATCTGTACAACTTTAATTTATAATTAAAGTGTTGATCAGACAAAAAAATTATGTAGCTTGGTTTCTCAGTCCTTGATCTATCTCATTAAAGCTAAGTCCTAAGAATTCTGAATTAGTCAGCTGTCTCAGGTATTTGATTTGTATGCCAAATCCTAATACCAATATGCAACCAATTGATAAAACAACCAAGTCTTTAATAATAGATTTAACAGGGCAACGCTGTAAACTAATCCCTTATCTCCTTTAAACTGAGCTCATCAATACTTCTCACAGATAGGGCCCTTGAGATCATGCCTATGAGTATCACATTATTTGATTCCACAAATATTTGATTGGTGTTTAATACTTATATCTTGCACACAGACATGAAATTCTACTCCAAGAAGAAGTGTAAAATTATATGAAAAAAAAAAAAAAAAGAAGGGAAAAGTAATGAGATTCTATGAATTTAGAAATTTGGAGCTTTCTACCACATAGGCATTAAGCAAGTCCATTTCAACTCTAAGTTTATAATTTCAATTTGCACAATGCATATGTTTTTTTTTTAGAATCTTATGATGAAACATGGCAGTAAACAGAATCGCATTTATTGTTGGAAGGATCTGGGAACAATGTTAAAAGAAAGGCTAATAAGAAGGTAGAAGGATTCTAGAAACTATATAATTACTAATAATAGAAAATATTTGTGAGAAAATTATATCCAACTAGATGGCTACCTATTAGCTGAATTTTTTCTAAATTTCTTTGCATTCCAAAGTCAAGCCTAATATGTTAAGTCATACTTTCTACACCTATGTTCTTTTTTTCTTTTCTCCATACCTTTCTCCAGTTATAAAGACAGTTATTATTAAGTTGTACTGAATAACTCACTGGTGATTTCTATCCTTTTCCTAGAGTCATAAATACCTACCGATATCAGATATAAAAGTGTATATTAGTCACTTAATTAGAAACCTAAAGGTATAGTTATAGACAATGGCATACACACACACACACACACACACAAGAATGAGACAAAAGTATAGATAGCAAGAATGAGTACATGAATTCATTCTCTCTGAATTCATTAATTCTCCATTAATACTAAACTAAAATATGGTTTTACACTACTTTGCCAGTGTAACTACCAACTCAAAACAAGCAATTCTACATTTAATACGAGCAGAGTATTAGTAGATTTGCTTTAATTCCATAAGAAAAAATAAAAAATGTCTCTATAGAAAGAATAGAGAATAAATTCTCAAACAGATATAACTTAGCTTGTTATTTGCCTATTATTTGAGCAGAATAAGAGGAGCTATGCCTTAAATAAACTAAAAGCACACCCAGTAACAGTATAGGAGTAGGAAGCCTAGAAAATAAGAGATATAGCTTACAAATAAAGACTTAAAGCCCAAACAAATAAATGACTATCTACCCCTGAGCCATTTATTATTACCCTCAAAGAACTGTGACAATTCTGATGCTGTCTCTTCAATTTAGGACACATTTAAATTAAACTTCTTATTACCACTGCAGGGCTTTAAATAGTTTCTTTCCTTTTGTTGCCACTCAGGCTGTTCTTTTTCTTTATTTCTGGCCTTGCACATTTAACATAATATTTGAAACCACAAAGGTTCTTTTTAAGAGAAGCCATCCTAGCTGCTGTGCCAGCAGAGGATTTTGACAGTTTTAATTTACTTTCAGGAAAGGAATAGTGTGAAACAAACACTTTCCATGTGTTATTTGTAACTTTGCTTACGTAGGAATTTAAAGAATGTGTTCATATTTTCTAATTTTTCAAATAATTATTTCTTATTTAACTTATAAACTGCCTACAAATGATAGATGTTTGATTAAATTATTTCCTAAATGCTTAATTTTAGACTTGTCCTAAAATGTTATTAATTACCTAAAGACCAATTTCCACGATTGGTTAGGAAATATGAGAGAAAGGGCAAATGTTAGGCAAAACTCAAAGACACATTATAATGAAAAAGTGAAGCAATAGTATCAATAAATACCTGAGATCTAAAAAAGTCAATTTTTGAAGCATGCATAAATCCAAGGATATGGAGGAAAGCCTATTAAAACTGAGATTGACATCAGAAACCATTTCCTTCAGTTCCACAATCCTGAAACAAAGAACATTTTAAAATTTTAGCCCTTGAATTTACTGCCAGAACTTCAAAACTATAAGCAGACCATAGGGGGGGAAACTCTGATATAATTTTTGCTAATTAAGATTTTTCTAGGGGCGCCTGAGTGGCTCAGTTGGTTATTGTCTGACTTTGGCTCAGGTCATGATGTTACGGCTCATGAGTTCAGGCCCTGCATTGGGCTCTGTGCTGATAGCTCAGAGCCTGGAGACTGCTTCAGATTCTGTGTCTCCCTTTCTCTCTGCCCTCTCCCACTCATGCTGTCTCACTCTCTCAAAAATAAATACATTAAAAATTGAAAAAATAGGGGCGCCTGGGTGGCTCAGTTGGTTGAGCGTCCGACTTCAGCTCAGGTCATGATCTCACAGCTCATGAGTTCGAGCCCCGCGTCGGGCTCTGTGCTGACCGCTCAGAGCCTGGAGCCTGCTTCTGCTTCTGTGTCTCCCTCTCTCTCTGCCCCTAACCCACTCACATTCTGTCTCTGTCTCTCTCAATAATAAATAAACATTAAAAAAAAATTTAAAAATAAAATTAAAAAAATAAAATAAAAAGATTTTCCGTAACTTTTACTCTTCTCACAAAATTTCAGTTTAGATGTGTATTCTGTATTATAGTAGTTTTCTTTTTAGACTTCATAATACAATATTCTCAGTATCTGAGTACTTCACAATCTTTTCTATGATATGTCAACATTTTCAAGTATAGATGATATGTCAACATTTTCAAGTATAGTATTTTGTCCAAATTATCATTAATCATGAATGGAAGAAAACATTAAGTTAATTCCTAGGTTTGGTGTCACAGCTAAGCAATTTAAGTCAAAGACTTAAATGTTTCTAAGCAAGCCTAATCAACATTAGTCATTTTAAAGCATGCTACTAACTACAAGAACAAAAAATGTTATGGGGCGCCTGGGTGGCTCAGTCAGTTAAGCGTCCGACTTCGGCTCAGGTCATGATCTCACAGTCCGTTAGTTCGAGCCCCACGTCGGGCTCTGTGCTGACCGCTCAGAGCCTGGAGCCTGTTTCAGATTCTGTGTCTCCCTCTCTCTGACCCTCCCCCGTTCATGCTCTGTCTCTCTCTGTCTCAAAAATAAATAAACGTTAAAAAAAAAATTAAAAGAAAAAAAAAAAGAACAAAAAATGTTATATACAATTTGCTTAGAAATGTAAGTTAAGCTATAACTATAAATCATTTTTTTCTATCGTATTAGCAAACTGAAGAAAGAAAGAGTTATCAGCTGCTAAAGAAAGATGAGTTTGGATAAGTAACTGATAAGAAAATTTTGGAAAGTTTTTGGATATTTGAATTGAGAGTCATACCCCTTTTAGGAATTCTCCTGGAAACCTGGCCTAAAGAAACAGAATGTTTTGCTTTACTTATTGCCATAATTAACCTATGGTATATAGATGAATTAGATTTTATTTTTATTATTATTTTTTTTAGAGAGCAATACAGAGTGCGAACAGGGTAAAAGGGCAGAGAGAGAGAAAGAGAGAGAGAGAGAGACAGAGAGACAGAGAGACAGAGAGACAGAGAGAGAGAATCCCAAGCAGGCTCCACATTCACCATGGAGCTTGACACAGGGCTCAATCCCACAATCCTGGGATCATGACCCAAGCTGAAATCAAAGTCTGACGCTCAACTGACTGAGCCACCCAAGTGTCCACAGATAAATTAGATTTTAAAAGTATTGTTTACAACATAGGGAAACACTTATGACATATAAACCAGCTGGGATACAAATGGTATATATAAATCTAAATGGGAAATAGCTTGAAATAAAACATGCCATGAATAGAATAAATCAGAATAAATCAATAAATAGAAATGATCTGTCCCTTCATTTAGTTCAAATGTTTATGAATAAGTATTATTTTCACCATCAGGAAATAAAATAGTGAAAACTGTGACTTGTAAAATAAAAATTTAAGAAAGAGGGAAAATGACTCAGAAACTCTAGATCAAGGTATGTCTTTACTATCTTTCTTCTTTGGCCCTCTAAATTGCTAAAAAAAAGTATGAGGAACTAACAGAGGTAACAGAAAACCATACTGTTGTGCATACGAACAACCAGATTGTCAGGTAAAACGAAAAAGTAAGTTATAAGGTGATATCTTTTAACTCCTTCCATCTTCATTCCCAGTTTTGATCCAGGATCTCCAAGGCAAACTTATCCTGAGAGCAAATCTAAGTGCTTAGTTATTCTGTCAAATACACTCTGAGCCCTTTAAACAAGAGATTAACTAGTTCTCCTTTTGCAACAGAATCTCAAAGTTCTGTTTTAAGATCAGTCTTTTAAGATCTGTGTTCTCTGGGGTGCCTCATGGCTCAGTTGGTTAAGCATCCAACTTTTGGTTTCAGCTCAGGTCATGAGCTCATGGTTTGTGAGTTCAAGCCTCGTGTCAGGCTCTGTGCTGACAATGCAGAACCTCCTTGGGATTCTCTCTCTCCCTCTCTCTCTGCCCCTCCCCTGCTTGTGATATCTCTCTCTCTCTCTCTCAAAAATAAACTTAAAAAAAAAAATCTGCATTCTTCAAACTATGGTCTGTAAAATAGAAAGCAAGTTATACTTTGTCTGACTTTAAAAATTTTGAACATCTAAAAATTTTTTTGGCAGTCAGATGAAAGCCATTTTATTTTCCCACTCTTTTTTTTTTTTTTTCCCTAATACTTAAGTGCTTACTAAGTGGTAGGCACTGGTTAAATGCTTTGTGGGGATTATGTCATTTAATTCTTATAAAACAGGGACTTTATGTCTTCACAGGTAGGAAAACTAAGAGCAGCTAGTTAACCTGTTCAAAGCCACACAGCTCACAGATCTGGGATACAGATATATGCAATGACTCCGCTGTCCAAGTTCTTTATCATTTCACCATTCTGTCTCCCATATTGTTGTTTTCATTGCAAGGTTACTTGTCAACTTTCTTTGGGTATACAGATTACTGTAAGCTAACAATCATTTTAAAAGTTCAATATCATGAGGGTGCCTGGGTGGCTCAGTCAGTTGAGAGTCCGACTCTTGGTTTCATTATCTCACACAATGAGTTTGAGCACTGCATCAGGCTCTGCTTTGATAGCAAGGAGCCCGCTTAGGATTCTGTGTCTTCCTTCCTCCCTGTTCCTCCCTGCTCACACTTTCTCTCTCTCTCTCTCTCTCTCTCTCTCTCAAAAATAAATAAACATTAAAAAACATATATATATAAAAATTAAAAGTTCAACATTATAGTAAACTAATTTTCTCTCATAACTTAAAGATTTTGCTATAATTAATATCAACAAAGATACACTGAATAATACAAAATACAATGCACATGCACTAATATTCGGAAGTCAAGAATTCTTTTTTGGGAGGAAAATATTAATAGGATTCAATCTGTTTTGCTTTTACTATCAATAGAAAAATTCAGTGGCTTGGTAATTCATTAACATGAAGCTCAAAATGAAAATTCCTATTAAGCCACACGGACCTGGCTTTGGACTGTCTCTTAAAAATGTTCTCTAATATTTCATTACATGGAAAAAGTAACTTATACTTTTAATAATTCTAATGACTACTTATAGGTATATTATATTATAGATATAATAATTCTAATACCTATTTATATTATATCTAATACTTATCAGTAATTCTAATACCTAAAATTCTAATACCTATACCTGTACACCTCTCAGGACAAATGTTAATATGTCTCAGAGAATACTTAGGTGAATTTTGCTAAATCCTTCAAGTAACATTAATGAAGAAAACTATACATATACTTTCAAGTTAAAAAACTGTGAAAAATAATAATTCTTGGCACTGAGGTGCAAAAACCACTGAGAATGAGTCACAACTTAATAGAAATGACATGATGAGCAATTCTCACCTTTTAGGAATTTCACATAGCTGATTCTTACTGAAGTTAACAGAAGTGACAATGTTGCTTTTTACTGCGTCAAATACTTCATCAGGAATCAAAGTTGTTTGTTTATCACTAAATGGAAAATGGTTTAAAATGTATCATTCTTAACAGTCCAGGAAGATATGATCATTACTTTTCACTTTTAAAGGACTTTAAAGATTTTATAAGATTTTTCAAGGCAGTTGGCTATGAAGAACATTTTGAAGTTCTGTAAAGAATGCCACAAAAACCTGCCAACTCACAAAATGTTCACCATTAAGAATTCAGACAACATGTTGTATCATAATACATTGTATCATACCTTCTGACCATTCACATACTCCATGTGAATAAAAACAGATATATCTTCAGAGTCTAAGATGCTTAGAAGCCATATAGTAAATGGACAGTAATCAGTAAATGGATTCCTCTACCTCAGAATAGAACTAAAGCTATAATTTTAAAACTGTTGTCATCCCTTTTCTAAAAATCTCTAACAGGGACTATTTGCCAATTTATATGGTATACAGTTAACTTCAAGGTAACAATAATTTTTTAAAAGTTCAACATTATACTAAACTGTTTTCTCATAACCTCAACCAATTTCTCCCTCCGTTAGCATGTGACAAAGTAGACAGGATAGTGGCCTTCGACTAAACTATCCCTGGTCTTACCATTAAGGGAGCTTTGTAATTTACTTTCTCTTAGCCTCAGTTCTGTGAAATTGAATCTAAAGAGTTATTCATTGTTATGTGTGCCAGAAGTTTTGCAAATGTATAATGTATACTGTAAATAAATTTCCTTTTCAATTAAGTATACATTTAATCTTAAATGAAATATAGTAGTACTCTGACATTTGCAGATTTACTAATTTGTTGTTATAATTAGCCATTTACATTCTTCTTTTACAATTTTCAATGCCTAATATGCCATCCGCTTAAAATAATTGTTGATGGAATGCTAAATTAATGACTATATGGACAAGAAAACAATTATTACATATAATGTGTAATATGGAGGAACTTATTAGAAAGGCGTTGTAATATAGATAGATAAAAAGACAGCCAAAATTTCAGTTTTTACGCCTTCGACTTCTGCTTTCGGGCCCTATTTTCTATTGTGCAGATGTAGCATTTTTATCTTTTCCATCAGAAATGCTCAAGTCACAGGGAACTGGTTTAATCAAATGCTAAAGATTCACACTCAAAAAATTTAGTTCAAGGCATTTATGCCTTGAGATTGGGACTTCATTTATATTTTAAATGGAATACTCCTTTCCAATTAAAGTCTCTGAGGAAAATAAATTACAATAAATTTAGAATCAGAACAATCTAAGATGTATGGTCTTCAGTGCTATCTTTATAACACTCTTGTGATATCTGTGACTTTAAAAAGTGGGAATGGTTATCTAAAATAAAATTGTCTCAGTATTACTTTATAGACTGTTTGCAGGATTAAAAGCAACAGCATCTGTAAAATATCTAGTACAGTGCCCAGCATAGAATACGGACTCAATAAATGGTACCCATTTATTGGATTGAAGGAATGGTGGAGGGAATAAAGGCAGAGAAAAAAGAAATTCGAAGGAGGAATCGAGTCTGTCTTATCATCATTTGGTGTATTATGACACCTAGCATAGGATTTGATACCTATTAGGTTCGAAAATATCTACTGAATAAATGGATATATTATGTGTAATATAAGACATGCTAAGTCTCCATGCTATGCTATGAGAGAAGAAGGATACAAATTTAAGTATGGAAGAGTACTATCTTGTGTTATAGTGTCAAAAAAGGAAGTTGGCTTAGAGCAGTGATTTCTACATACACAGGAGAGTGTCAGACTAGAGGTAAAAACGTTAATGAAACAACAGATCTGAAATAGAAATTGTATCCTGACTGCTAAGAAGATGGTTTCTACTGATACAGTAAGGCAAAGAGGCTAGACACTGATGCTGGCTGTTAGGTAACTAAATAAATAAATCTAGTCACCTGACTTGAATCTGAGTCTGTATTCTTTTGTATTACCATTATAATACACAGACACAAGCCAATCAGTGTAGGAGCTTTGACAGTATTGATTACTTTTATCATTGTTGCCTAGATAGTATTGAAAAAAGACTTGCCAACCCCTCCCAACCTGTACATAGGTATCTTCTTTCCCAGTTGAATAAACTTCCATAATATAAAAAAGGTTAGGCTTTTGTCTCAATTTATATAACAGTATTACAATTGTTTCAGGTTTAATATAAGTATACTAGAGCATAATATTAGGCTCCAGTATATTAGATTTATATGCTCTATAATATTAGATTTATTAATGGGTACAATCTCTCAAGCTTTGCCTGCTTGAAGTCTTCATTAACTAAATGATACTTACTTACTAACACAGACCCCTGCAATATAAAATTCTCTCTTGATGCTGGTTACTGAGTCAAAATTTATTACCAACCAGTACTGTCACTCTTTTATTTTTGATAATAATAAAATATTCTTTATTATAATAATTTCAATATTAATAACCATCTATATACCTCTTAAGTGTAATAAACACAAAGCACCTAAGGAATGGGCATTTAAGTTCACTGTACTTTTAATATGCTTTTATCTCATCACTGATTTTACAATTGCTATTACTTTAAGTACTAACGCACTCTGATGAATTCTCCCTTACCAACTGTCCTTTTATCTGAAGGATTATTTCTCAAAGTTTCCTATGTGTTATGCAGTATTTAAGAAAATTACATACCTATAGTCTAGTATTTTTAATGTGACGATAGTGTGTACATTGACTCTGGATTCACTTGGTAGTGTCATGGCAGTCTCAGTAACAGGATCGCTTTGGCTAGGTTCATCATCTGGCAAGAAACAAATTATAAAAAATCAATATTCATAGTACAAAGTCATTTTTAAATTTTCGAAAATATGTAAAAATGGTATGCGTGATTTCTAATTTATTATTGGTGAGAATGTCTTTAGTCATATACTGTATTTCCAATGACTCAAATCTGGGTCTAGAACTTAATATTCAATTAATAGAAAGTAGATAACATTACTACTATAAGGCTTTAAAATATTTTAATAAATCTTACCATAAGGAAATTTAGGAGTAGGAAAGAACCTTCAAAGAATAACAACAATCTCTCAGAACAAACAATGACACTAAACTTCCTTCTTAAGAAAAATACTATGGTCTATTAGAAGAAATTTGTTAACAAAGGAAAAGTATTATTTCCCACAAATGTCTACCAAATATGCATATGCCTATCTTCTCAGTTTAGGACACAAGGAAACTGATTATTCTCAATCACTTACAACCTGGCAATTTACATAATCAAGTAAGCTTTTGGTACGTTATTTATGTTGAGTTTTTCTTAGCAAATGCAAGATTTTATTTTCAATAGATGTTTTCTAACATATATGCATACTCACACATTCACACACAATCAACCTCCTCACTAGTCTCCAGACACTGTTTAACACTGCCATCATATGGTAGAAAGAGCAAAACAAACACAAATCATACATTTTAAAAAGAAATGGCTTTACGATTTTTTGACAAGAGACCACAGCAATCTAGACAAGAGCAAAAAAGACAATTTTCAACAACATGAAAAAAAATAGTCTTAGCATTCATATGTTAAGACAAGAAGGCATACTAAAAGAATACAAAAAAAAATTAGTAGTATCCCTGGGAAATTAATGAACATTTGTTTAATACTATAAAGTACATTTCTCTTGCATAGAGCTCATCAGTTATTCACTAATCAACAATCATTAAACTAGTATTTCTTATGCAAATATATGGATATTTTATTTATAGAAGTAGCACAAAATAAAAGACAGTATCAAATAGAAATAGAAGACATCAAGATAAATATTAGCATTAAGTAAATGCTTTGGTATTTAGAAGTACCCTGGCAATTTGGTTATGTCACTTTAAAGAGTATGTAATATATATATTGCCAAATTATACCAGCAGATAGAAAACATCAAACCAGCAACAAAACCCAGCATTATTTTTTACATATACATGTACACTAGCATGATTGCATACTAAGAGTATTCCCAACACTTTCCAATGAGCTATTTTTATTTATTTTTATTTATTTTTTTAACGTTTATTTTTGAGACAGAGAGAGACAGAGCATGAATGGGGGACGGTCAGAGAGAGAGGGAGACACGGAATCTGAAATAGGCTCCAGGCTCTGAGCTGTCAGCACAGAGCCCAATGCGGGGCTCGAACTCACGGACCGCGAGATCATGACCTGAGCTGAAGTCGGACGCTTAACCAACTGAGCCACCCAGGAGCCCCTGGGCTATTTTTAATAATCAGCACTAAGGAGAATGTAAAGAGGGAAACTATTATCCTTTGGGAAGGGACTATGAAAGAAATGGATTTTCTTCTCATATATTTTTGTATGTTGGTTGAATTTTTATCATCAGCATTTACTGACCTTTTAACTAAAAAACCTAAGATGGCAATATTCCCTTAATTGATCTACAGAGTCAATGTAATCCCTATCAGAATCCCAGCTGATTTCTTTGTAGAAATCAAAAAAATGATTCTAAAATTCATGCGGGATTGCAAGAAACCCACAATAGCTAAAACAAGCCTGAGAAAAAAAGAATAAAGAATTTATACTTCCTGATTTCAAAACTTCCTACAAATCAATGGTAATCAAGATATTGTGGTACTGGCACAGTAATAGACATACAGATCCATGCAATAAAACTGACAGTCCAGAATGAACCCTGTATTTATGGTCAACTGATTTTCAACAAAAATGACAAAACCATTCAATAAGGAAAAAATAGTATTTTCAACAAATGGTGCAAGGAAACTAAATAACCACATGGAGAAGAAATAAATTGGAATCTTATCTCATATCATATATAAAAATTAACTCGAATCAAATACTTCAGTATAAAAAATGAGTCAAATACTTCAATATAAAATCAAAACCTTAAAAAAAACACAAAGGAAATAGTTTTCACAAAAAAGATTTTTGCAAAGGATTTTCAGATGTGAAACCAAAAGCATAAGCAAAAAAGAAACAAAAACAGATAAATTAACTTTATCAAAATAAAAAAACAAAAATAAAAATTTGTTTCAAAGGACAGTACCAAAAAATGAAAAACCAAACCCACAGAGGACTAGATATATGCAAATCATATATCTGACAAGAGATACAAAAGAACTACTACAACTCAATAATAAAAAGATAAAAAATTAAAAATTGGGGGCACCTGGATGGCTCAGTTGGATAAACATCTGACTCTTCCATGATCTCACAGTTTGTGAGATCAAGCCCTGCATTGGGCTCTGTGCTGACACTGTGGAGCTTACTTGGGATTCCCTCCCTTCCTCCCTCCCTCTCTCTCTCTCTCCTTCAAAATAAATCAACTTTAAAAAAAAAATTAAAAATTGGGCAAAGGATCTGAACAGACATTTCTCCAAAGATGTACAAACGGCCAATAAGTACATGAAAAGATATTCAACATCATTAGTCATCAGGGAAATGCACATCAAATCTAGAGTGAGATACCACTTCACAACCACCAGTGCATCTAGAATCAGAAAGTCAGAAAACAACAAGTGTTGGTGAGGATGTGAAAGAATCAGAACCCTCATGCAATGCTGATAAGAATGGAAACTGGTGCAGCTGCTTTGTAAAATAGTCTGGCAGTTCCTGAAATGACTAAACATAAAATTACCATTGATCTAGCAATTCCACTCCTAGATATATACACAAGAGAAATGAAAACACATGCTCACACTGAAACTTGTAAATAATTGTGTATAACAGCATTATCCATAATAGCCAAAGGGTATGGAAATTCTTTTTGAGGTAATGAAAATGTTCTAAAATTGACAACTCTGTGCCCACAAATTTAGTAACCTAGATGAAAAAAGACCAATTTCTTGAAAGACACAATCTGCCAAAACCCACACAAAAGAAACATACAACCTGAATGGGCCTGTATCTATAAAAGAAATTCAACCAATATTTAATAACCTTCCAAAACAGAAAGCAACAGGTCCAAATGGGTTCACTGGTGAATTCTACCTAACATTTAAGGAAGAAATTATATCAATTTTTCAATCTCTTTCACAAGCTAGAAACAGAGGGAATACTTCCTAACTTATTCTACAAGGCCAACAGTTATCCTAAAACCAAAACCAGAAAAGATATGACAAGAAACTAGAAAGCATTATCTTTCATGAATATACATGTAAAATTCCTCAACAAAATAATATCAAATTGAATTTTAAAGAGTATTTAAAAAATTATACACTGTGACCAAGTGGGATTTGACCCAGGTATACAAGTCTAGTTCAACACTCAAAAATCAATCAATGCACTGCTTCATATCAAAAGGCTAAAAAAGAAAAATTACACAGTCATATCAATAAATGCACAAAAAAAAAATCTGACAAATGCCAACACCCATTTATGATAAAAACTCTCAGTAAACTAGGAATAGAGGAGAACCTTCTCAACTTAAGAATATCTACAAAAAACCTACAACTCACATCATAACTTGGTGAGAAACTTGAAGCTTTCCCCCTAAGATTAGGTACAAGGTAAGAAAGCCCCCACTCACCACTCCTTTTGAACATTATACTGGAAGTCCTTGGCAATGCAATAGGTAAGTAAATGAAATAAAAAGAATATAAACTGGGAAGGAGGGCATAAAATATTCTTTGTCCACAGATGACATGATCTAGGTAGAAAATCCAAAAGATGTGACAAGAAAAACCCCCTGAAACTGGTAAGTGATTATAATAAGGTTGCAGGATACAAGGTTAACATACAAAAGTAAATTGCTTTCTTTTATATCAATAATGAACAAGTAAAATCTGAAATTAATAACACAATACCAATTACAATTACATTAGCATCAAATGAAACGAAATGGTTACATATAAATCCAACAAAATATGTATATGAATTCTATGAGGAAAACTACAAAACTATGATGAATGTAATCAAAGAACTAAGAGAGATATTCCACGTTCATGGATAAAAGGACTCAATATTGGCAAGATGTTTATATAGAGCTGCAAAAGACTCAAAAGAGCCAGCACAGTATTGATGGAGAAGAACAAAGTTGGAGGACTGACATTATCCAATTGGAAGACTTACAATAAAGCTACAGTAATCAAGACAGTGTGAAATTGACAAAAGAACAAAGAGATCAATAGAACAGAACAGAGAGCCTATAAATAGATCTCCATTAACACACTCAATTCATCTTTGACAGAGCAGCAAAAGCTATAAAAACAACGGAGCAAAGAGGGCCTCTTCCACAGTGGTGCTGAAACATCAGAAGATCCATGTGCAAAAAAGAGTAGATTTATTCATAATTGCCAAAATCTGGAAGCAACCAACATATCCTTTAGTAGGGTAAATAAATAAACTGTACTACATCCAGACAATGGAAATATTAATCAGTGCTTAAAAAAAAGAACTGTCATGCCATGAAAAGGCATGGTGGATGCATAAATCCATGCTACAAAGTGAAAGAAGCAAATCTGAAAGATTCTAATTACATGACATTCTGAAAAAGGCAAAATTATGGAAACAGGGAAAAGATCAGAGATGGGTGATAAGGGGATGACAGGATAAACAGGCAGATCACAGAAGATTTTTAGGGCAGTAAAAATAACTTTGTATATTACAATGGTAGATATATAACGGTTGTCCAAATCCGTAGAATACACTACACCAAGAGTGAACTCTAAGGTAACTATGGACTTGGGAAGATTACGTGTCAATGTAGGTTCATCCTTAGTAAAAAAAAAAAAAAAAAAAAAAAAAAAAAAAAAAAAAAAACCCACAAATGTATCATTTAGGTAAGGGATGTTGATAATGGGGGAAGCTATGCATATGTGTGGGCAGAGGATATAGGGGAATATCTGTACCTTCCTCTCAATTTTGCTGTAAACCTAAAACTACCCTAAAAAATTTAGTTTTTAAAAAATGTTTGGATTATTCTGATATGACACCTAACTGATTATTTCAGAATAATTACATTTTTCTGGGAGAGAAAGCATACCTAGAAATTGGCAGGAAATGAAAGTCTTACAAAATTATGTTAATTTATTGGAAGGTCAAGGTGGAAAATGGAAATTGCTGAAGCATTCAATTACCTTATTCATTTTTTTTAATATTTTATTTATTTATTTTGAGAAAGAGAGTGCTCAAGTGCAAGCAGGAAAAGAACAAAGAGAGAGAGAGAAAGACAGAGACAGAGAGAGAGAAAATCCCAAGCAGGTTCCACGCTGTTAGCAAAGAGTGGGGCTCGATCCCAGAAACCATGAGATCATGACCTGAGACGAAATCAAGAGTTGGTCTCTCAACCAACTGAGCCACTCAGGTGCCCCTGTTATGCATTTAACATATGGGCAATACGGTGCTAGGCTAGGCTGTGCATAACCAACAGAGTTGTGAGCTAAATTAACAGTTGCTGTATCTAGCCACTAAGTTGTAGAGTGTTTGTTATGCAGCAATACACTGGTACCACTGATTTTTTCTAAATGCTCTAGTGTATCCTACAATGACATATATAAAATAAAAATTGGGATATAGCACAATTTTAGTATAGCATTAAAAATTAAATGTATAGTGGGGCACCTGGGTGGCTCAGTCTATTATGCGTCTAACACTTGGTCTCGGGTCAGGTCATGATCTCGTGGTTTGTGAGTTTGAGCCCCGCATCGGGCTTAGTAATCTAATAGTTTACTGAGATTTCACATATGCGTATCAGTGCGGAGCCCACTTGAGATTCTCTGTCTCCCTCTTTTCTGGCTTCTCCTGCTAGTACTTTCTCTCTCTCTCAAAATAAATAAATAAACATAAAAATTTAAAAACAAAATCAAATGTATACTATCACTTTCTCTTTGGGTGCATATTCATACTAAATTAACATATCCTGAAAAATGTGTTTTATCTTTATATCTGTTGGAACTTAGCAAAACTATGCATGAAGCAGATATTCAAATACTATTAATATACCACCAGTCAATAGAATTCATTTACCATAAAAGCCAAGTTTTGCTTTTTTTTGCAAGTTAAAGCACTAGAGTACTTATTGAATCTTTGTTATATTTTCCAGTTGGTACAATGTAGCACAAATCAAATAAATTAAGGATAAAACATTATTATTGTGAATTTAAGGATGTTTTTATAATTTCAGCATATGTATGGCCTATTTGATTTCAGAATTAGAACCACACCTGCCATGGACCATTTCCTCTAATTATTTATACCCCAAATACATGTAAATTTATGTATTGTTAGCACTTCACTACCTTTCACATTTTCCTTCAAAATACAGGAAAATATAGAAAAGTACCTTTAATCTTGCTTCGCAGATATTTTAAGACTTCTTGGGTTCCTTTCTGAAAACATGGAGAGAAGATACATATTCACCAAGACATACTTTGCAGTTTCATAGATCAACATGCATGTTTGAATTTCAAATTTAAAAACATAGCTGAGTTCCAAATATGCTTACATTTATAATTTCTCTTCGAATTGTTCTCAAAGGATTTCCTTCTAGTGCCAGAAATTTCAAATGAAGTTTTCCCAATGAACAAGGTAGACTACAAAAAAGATTAAACATAATTCAACCAAATATTTGGCTATAAAACTAATAACATTTGACAAACTATATCATATAACCATGTCAAAAACAGCCCAAGTAACATAGGCCTAAAATAAATCCCTTTGAGATAAATGTTTAACATGTAAAAGAAAAAATAGATTTATTTTGAAATTGTCATATTGTGATTGCTAAAAAAATGTGAACTTTAAAAACATTTGCTAAATAAAAACCATAAAAAGCAAATCTGAAAGAATCAGTGATTCAGGATAGCCATACTCATTAATATTAAATGTTTCGATTTTGCCCTTCAAGTAAGCAAAGAAAATTCTTCCCTAATGATCTAATAGTTTACTGAGATTTCCCATATGCAAAATCCCATGTATTCAACCCATAATCACCAATTTTTTTATGTTTATTTTTTTAAATTTTTTTTAATGTTTTATTTATTTTTGAGAGCAAGAGAGACAGAGCATGAGTGGGGAGGGGCAGAGAGAGAGGGAGAACTGGCTCCAGGCTCTGAGCTGTCAGCACAGAGCTCAACACAGGGCTCAAACTCACAGACTGTGAGATCATGACCTGAATTGAAGTCAGATGTTTAACTGACTGAGCCACCCAGACACCTCATGTTTATTATTTTTTTAATGTTTATTCATTTTTTGAGAGAGGGAGAGAGAGAGAGGGAATGAGCGGGGGTGGGACAGAGAGAGTCAGAGACACAGAATCCGAAACAGGCACTGGCTCTGATCTGTCAGCACAGAGCTTGAGCATAGGGCTCGAACCCACGAGCTGCAAGATCATAACCTGAGCTGAAGTCAGACGCTTAACCAACTGAGTCACCGAGGTGCCCCAAGTTTATTTTTGAGAGACAGAGCACAAGCCAGGGAGGAGCATAGAGAGCAAGAAACACAGAATCTGAAAGCTGCAGGTTCTGAGCTCCGAGCTGTAAACCCAGAGCCCGACGCAGGGCTCAAGCTCAAGAACCATGAGATCACAACCTGCGCTGAAGTTGGACACTCAACCAACTGAGCCACCCAGGCACCCCACCAATTTATTTTTTAATGAGAATATAATCAAATTGGTTCTGCTCTTAATCTTTCAGTAGCTTCCCATCTCTTAACGAATGAAAACTGACTCTTCACAAGCATTTTACAGACCACATGGCCTTAACTTACAAGTCCTAAATTCCCACAGTCTCCCTTAATGTACCTTATTTACCAGGTAAACTTGATTCCTTGCTGTTCTCTAAATATATCCCTACAATTTCCTGAACTTTCAAAGCTTTCTTTGTACAGTTTCATCCTACCAAGACAATCATTCTAATCACCTTACATGTGTACTTAAAAATCGCAGTCATCCTTTAAAGATCACATGGTGGGACTAAAGTGAGGCATGACCCTGAAAGTAGGTATGATCTTAAATTTTATGCTCTTAAACACTTAACTTGCTTCACACTAGTCTAAGTCCTAATGATCATCTAAAAACATTTCTTCTTCTACATAGTCTGCCCTGATTCCTCTCAATAAATGGCTGGTTCCTGTATCTCTTTTAAGCCCCCAAAGCACTTTATATCTCTCCCATGTCTTTACATTCATTTGATAAATTCAAGAAATATTTATCAGGCACCTTCTATATACCAAGGCACTGATCTAGGAGTTAGAGAGCAGTGAACAAAACAGATAAATATCCTGACTTCTTAGTTTACGTTCTAGTGGATTAGAGTAACTTGTAAAATAGATCTGATTCTATTAGTATTTTAAGCTTGCTGTCAAGGACCAAATCTAACTATTCTTTGTAGGTCTGTACATGATACTTGTTTACTAAATATTTACTGAATTCAATTTAGAAAAAAAAAGATCTCCACATGTTTTTCTCAAATATTATTAACTTATTAATATTAACTTCTGAATTATAAGCAAATGCAGGCATGATTTCTTATTCATTTGATCTTTAAACTTACCTACTGATATCATTGTTGCTTAGGTCAAGCCTTTCCAAAGACTGTAGTAGTGTAATTTCATCTGGAACAGATTTTAACTTATTATCCCGCAGGTCTAGCACAAGGATAGAATTCAGATGCTTAAGATGTTCTGGCCCTAACATTTCAATCTGGTTTTCACCTACATGTAATTCCTACAAAACCAAAGATCAATCACATGTATTTCTGTATTCAATTTTTATTAGGTAATAAAAATAATATTGAAATCTAATCACTGAAAAACACATGGAAAAACATGTTTCTAATTACTAAGGTGCTTAAATTTTCAATTACAAGTAAGCTATCTTAGAGCTAAAAATGGCAAAAACAGAACACTTTCAAGGATTTTCTGGAAATTTAAAAATAATTACAGATTTAATCTGGCATAAGCTCCAAATCTGTAAAACCAAACCACAGAAATTATTTAGTAGTTAACATTTATAGAATAAAAATACAAATCTAAGAACTATACTAATAAAAAAAGTAAAGTTTTAATACAAATCAGAATAAGCTTAAAAAGTTATTTATATCACAGTTTGTTATTCAACATTTTCATTAGTGATTATTATATATACTGATTTCCCATTAACAGAATCTATAAATATTAGATGTATAATTAATCTTTAAACAATAACATTTTCAGTTCCTTTTATCACTGCCACCATTCTGTTTAAAAGAAACCCTTTTGGAGCACCTAGTGTCTCAGTGGGTTAAGCTTCCGACTTTGGCTGGCTGGAGTCATGAGGTCACAGTCATGGGTTTAAGCCCCATGTTGAACCTTTCCCCACAGTCAGTGCAGAGCCTGCTGTGGATTCTGTCTCCCCCTCTCTCTCTGCCCTCTTCCACTCACACTTTCTATCTCAACGTATAACTTTAAAAACTAAAAAACAAATAAATAAAACTCTTTTAACTCTAATACATAACAGTATACATGAAGAAAAACAAAACATGACAAATTTAAAAGACAATGTTAACACTATATACTTAAAACCACAAGAAAGTAATTAATTTCAAAGAGACCCAATTATGATCAGGTAAACATGAGAGTGGTAACTTACAGAATTAGATACATATTCCTCCCTAGTATTCCAGGTCTCCTACAGTATGGCTCCAACTTATGATGTCAGTCTCAACACCTACTTCTCCAGTTGTATACTACTCCCCACATGAAAGAGACAAATTCCTATTTTTAAGTTGACTATTTCTTTAAAAAAAAATCTATTACTAGCAATACCATGAATGTATTTAGTCATATTAAAATTCTGAAAAATATAGGAAAAACATAGCACCTATAACTAATACATATTCCCAAAGTAAATCAGATTAAAATTTTCATTTTCATAATTAACTTTCAGAAAATACATAGTTATTTAGTAATCAAGTAAATATTACCTTTAATAACCTACAAGAAGGAAATTCTGGTAGAAAACGTAATTTATTCCTCCGCAAATAGAGCAATTCTAGTGACTCCATGTTAGCCAATTCAGGAGGTACAGTTTCTAAGAAATTTGAATTACAATCCAAATGCTTTAATCCTGCAATACATAGTAAGTGAAAAACAAAAATATCTTAATAAAGAAAAATATTGGTCTATAATTATATATACATTCAAAGAATGTGTACATCATCATGAGGATCATCATGAGGACTTATAAACTCATGCAATACTGATATAATAATCAAGAATCCTAGAATTAAATAAACATAAAGTAAGATTTTTTTACACTTAATTATAATTAAAGAGAACTGATATTAAAAATAATGTTTAATAAAAGTCCAAGTCATCATATTACTTGGCAATCAAAAAGAATGAAATCTTGCCATTTGCAACTACATGGATGGAACTGGAGGGTATTATGCTAAGCAAAATTAGTCACAGAAAGACAAATATCATATGACTTCACTCATATGAGGACTTTAAGATATAAAACAGATGGACATAGGGAAGGGAAGCAAAAACTATATAAAAACAGGAAGGGGGAAAAACATAAGAGACAAATATGGAGAACAAACAGAGGGCTGCTGGAGGGGTTGTGGGAGGGGGGAAAGGGCTAAACGGGTAAGAGGCATTAGGGAATCTACTTCTGAAATCATTGTTGCACCACATGCTAACGAACTTGGATGTAAATTTAAAAAAAAAAACAACAAAAAAACCCAGCCACATCTTAAACTCACCAAGTTGTGCACATTAAATATGTATAGCTTTTTGTGTCAATCATTCATCAATAAAGTGGTTTAAAAAAATAATAATAATAGTCCAAGTAATCTTTGTAATGGTAAAAACCAAAGTACTCCAAGTACTCTGTTAAGATATTCTAAAACATATAAACTACACACTATGAGATATTATTTCCCTCAGTAATTATACATCCTTAAAAAAAAAGCTTAAGGTAGTTAAAGACATATAAAGACGCATGCATACTAGCTGTATGAATGGATATTAAACAACTGTGGCTAGTAGTAGCTCAGACATATGTATTTAAATTAGGCAAGTTGACTTGCTGTCAAAAAGCCTCGGATTTCTATGTATGCCTTCCTATTCTTCCATCCATCCATACTACTTTTCTCTCCCTGTGTTCTTTCCTTTCTTTTTCTATTTTTGTTTAAATTACATGTTTTTTCTAACATCTTAGCTAACACTATGGACAAGAATGCATACTATATAGCTCTAGAAGGATGTTCTTACTTGCAGCATCTCTCTCTTACCTCCTGGATCTTTCTTTCTTAAAAGGCAAATCAAAAACAAAATGGATAAAAGTAAAGGTCTTCTTTCCATTAAGAATTCAATAAGCAGTACTCCCCCAATCCATATCACAGATTCTTCAACTTGCAATGGCCACCACACCACATATTTTCCACAATTCAGTCTCAACTGTCTAGTTTGAATAGGTGATATACATTTTTTGCTATATTTTGAGCCTACCAATTTTAACATAATGCAAGACTGAGTTGATACATTGCCTGAAACTGCCTCTTTAAGTATTTAAAGAAGTTGTTTTTCAAAAGAAATGTACTACTTTCAAGAAATAATGTAGTAATTTATGTATTATTTGGCTACAGCATTTTTAAAAATGTCACAATGTGATCCACCCCAAATCCAGTAAATTCTATGAAGAAAAGTTGGTTTTAAAAGCTACAGACCTATTATAGGGACCCCTGGTGGCTCAGTGGGTTAAGCATCCAACTCCTGATTTTGGCTCAGGTTATGATCTCACAGGGTCATGGAATCTAGACCAGCGTCAGGCTCCATGCTGAACGTGGACCCTGCTTGGGATTCTTTCTCTACCTCCCTCTCTCTGTCCTGCCCCCACTCTCACACACACATGCTCTCTCTCTCTCTCTCAAAATAAATAAATAAACATTTAAAAAAATAATAAAAGTTAGAGACTAGTTTTCACAATTGTTTGCATTTAAGAGCACTGACTGAGAATACAAGCAGTGTGCAGTGGAAAGAGCAATGGGGATGGAGTAAGAGGATTCAAGCTCTTATAGGATCCTTGGCTTTACAATTTATAAGATAATTTCTAAGTCTAGGTTTATGAATCTTTAAAATGTAAAAAATACACATCCCCCTAAAGTACAGAACCTTTGTAATGGCAAAACAACATATGTAAAAGTATTCGTTACAAAGAATCACACGAATGTTGGCATATTGTTCTTAGGATCCAGTCATTAATAGTGAAATAATAACCAAATGTACTACTGGTGATAGTTTAAAAGTATCACTGTCATGGTTAAAGGAAGAAAGTATCTAATCATGAATTATGCTGCATATTGGAAAATTTGCCATAAATTCAAAGTATTTTTCTATTGATTTCTCTATCTTTTCCCATCTCTCAAGATAGGTCCATCTAATTTATGGGAAAAAAAAAATCCATGCTTCTTACATACTAACTAGAGATAACATATTTTATGTTTAGCTCTACTTTTTAATATGTTTACTGAAAAATGGCAAAGACAAGCAAAGTCTTAATTACTCGTAACCCAAGCAAAGGCTCCCCTAGAATATCAACTTGATTTATGGCAGATTTAACTTATGCATTCCTATTACAAATGACTATTAATCTAAACTAAAACAGCACAATTTTACAAATTTATCTCAAAATGATCTGTAATCAACTGCACAAAATCACTTCCATAACTTCCACAAAAGGGAGGTTTAAAGAAATGAAGAGGGCTTACATATGATTAGCAGAAAAGACTATATAAGGTAAACAGTGTAAGGCTGACACACATAGTGTGCTCATTAACCAAGATATAATAATAGTTTGCCTTTAAACAACAACAAAAATTACCATGATTTTGGCCTCTAAATCAAGAATTCTAAGATGATTAAGTATAATTATTTAAAAGGTACTGAAATCTGCCTTCTATTTTTTTATCACTTAATATTATGAGTTCTAGAATACATTAAATATAATGGTTCAATGGTAAACTTCAATAGAACCACTATTTTAACCTTTTTTAAAAGAAAATGGTTGACCATTTGGACAAAACTAGACCATCCCTGACATCATTATTTCTGGGCCATGAGGAACTACAGCTATAATGTAACCACATAAGCAGAATCACCTATGAGAGGGGAATAACCTCTTAGTGAATGTTGAATGAATGAATGAATGAATGAGGAGATAGCATAGCTCAAAACCCTAATCAATATCTTAGATATATAATTTTACCATAGTTCATAATCATATTTTATTTTCCTCTTTTTGATATGCCAAAATATGTTTTTAGTAGTAGCTGTTTAGGAAGTTAAGCTAGACAATAATGCTCTGAAGAAAATCTGACTACTTGCTATTGTTTGCTTTGCCAGTATAAAATCTATTATTTTATTTCTCTGTAACTAACTATATTAAAATTTATTTTTCTAAATATAAGTTGCACCAACTTCAAATTTATGTATTTTTTAAAATAGAGATTTACTTTTCATTCCACTTATTTCTGCTGGCAAACTCTTCAGTTGATTACTGGAAAGATTGAGTCGCACCAGACTGGACAGAGAACAAAAACTAGCAGGAACAGTTGTAAGACGATTATTGGAAAGATCCTTTAGAAAGAGAAAGAAAGAAAGAATGAATGAATAAATAAACAAACAAACAAATGATCCCTAAAAGGGATTTCATAAGTTTGAGGAGATTGCAACCTAAAACAAGGCTATTTCAGAGGTGGTATGTTTTGTAACCCCCATTCACAATTTCACAAGTTGTCATTCATGACCTCAGTATTCTACAGGACCACTATGTGCCTAATAATGTAGCAGGAAGAAATCAGAATGAATTCTGACTTCAGAAATATTTTACATAAAGGTTTCTGTTACTACTAAGTCATATCATGCATCATGTTTTTAATTTAAAAACCCATTTGTTCATCCAGTATTTATTGACTACCTATGATACATTAGGCAAACCATATAGGTAAATTGTAATATGAAATGAAAAATTTATTTGCAAGAAAGAAAAATCCTTCAAAGAAAAAAAATAAAGCTGAGAAAATGGACATTTTAATTTTTAAGGGAAAAATAGTCCCTCCATTCTTCCGCTGATCTCAGCAAATCTGCTTTAATAGAGTCCAGAAGTTTGCTCTCTATTTTTCCTTCATTCAAGCTTGCCTAATTAATGTCTATACCTGTTTCTTTAAATCATTGTTTCTATTTTTTCATTAAAGCATAAACAGTTATGAGAGAACATTTTTTTTGAAACTGCACTTAAAAGACAATCAGATAATACTTAATGACAGTTGAATTAGGTGTAAGTACTTCACTAGCTAACAGCAAACTGCTAGATAGGGACAAATGCAACAACAGATGAGAAAAAAATGACTTAAGGTAACTTGTTCTCTGAAGAATTTCATTTAGTCTAACATTAAACAGTTGCATTTGTAACCCTAAATCAATTAAGATGATAGAAAAAGGTAAAAATGTTAGATCAGTTATTTTTTATAAAACACACTGTTACTATCATAAATAACACAGCATATCATAAACTACAACAGGAAACAACAATCTACAATTCTAATACTCTATATACTAAGAGATTACTAATAAATAAATATTTTGTTAATATCAAAAGTTACTGACAATAAATGCAATGTGGTATTCTGGATTGGATTCTGGAACAAAAAAAAAGGACATTAGTGGAAAAAACTGGGAAAATCTTAAAATCTATAGTATAGTCAGTAATATTGTACCAATGTTAATTTCTTAGTTTTCAAATGTGCCATGAGTATGTAAATTGTCAACATTAAGGAAAGCTGGGTGAAGAATATATAAGAACTCTCTGTACTATCTTTACATTTTTGTAAATCTAAAATTATTTCAAAATAAAAAGCTTAAATAAAAAGGGTTTTGATACAGAAGAGATATTAATTCACAAATTCTTAAGACATTTTAAATAACCCAAATCAACAAAATTTACTAAGAAATTAAACATTATTGCAGTTAATAATTGTATTAGATATAAAGCATTGTATCTAGTTTAATGCATCTACTTTATATATCATTAAATACATTGTATATAAATAAATCCATATTTATGCTGTCATTCCTTCAGTAAATATTTATTTAGTACCATTGCTAAGCAGTTTTTATATACCTTTAAGAAATACTACTAGCTTGGGACGCCTGGGTGGCTGAGTCTGTTAAGTTTCTGACTTCAGCTCAGGTCATGATCTCACAGTTTGTGAGTTCGTGAGTTTGAGTCCTGTGTCAGACTCTGTGCTGAGAGAGAGAGGAAGAAAATCTTAAGAAGGCTCCATACTCAGCGGGGAGTCTGATGCAGGGCTCAATCCCACAACCTTGGGATCACGACCTGAACCAAAATCAAGAGTCAGGTGCTCAACCGACTGAGCCACCCAAGCTCCCCTAATATGCTTATATTTCTAACGTTGTAATATATTAGTGCTCACATTTATGATATGATAAATGAGTCCTTAAGAACACAATTCTCAACTGAAGTATCCTTTCATTATGCATATGCCTATCTGGGAACCCATAAAACAACTGGGAACTGCTACAGCTTATTACGTTTCGTTTCTAATCTAAATACTCTTCTTTTTTTTCATCAATTGCTATCTTTTACCATTAAACTTTATAAGAAAATCTGATGGCTCCCTCCTTAGCCATTCATTTTATCTACCTATGCCTTTTGCTTTCCAAACCTTATATCCAATTTGATCAGATTGGATATTGACAGATACTGAAGGAATGTCTGAGGACAGTATATACATTGATTTCAAACACTACAGCAGATCAGGGAAATATCAAGGAAGATGTACTTAAAAGTAAAAAACACAGGTAAAAGAATTACTTTTTCCTTTAGTGAGAAACAAACTTTAAGACTAAAGTGATATAAATAAGTTCTTCAAAGTATGTAATAGGGAAAAGAACAAGAACATAAGAGGAATTAACCATGTACAATAGAGAGTATATATTGGAACAACTAATCTCCATCTAATCTAGCTAAAGTCTTTCAGATTGCAGATTTTACAGTGGAATCTTACTCCTTCAGGGGTATAGTGGAAGAAAAAAAGGGATACATTTTGGAGTCAAATTGACTTATGTTAAAATCCTAAATTCCTTACTTACTAGCTATGTGACTTCAGATGAGATGTTTTTTTGTTTTGTTTTGTTTTGTTTTTATAAACCGTAATTCTGTATCTATTCTAGGGGATAAAACTATGTACCTTGCTATAGGTAAAGCAAAAAGCCAAGTGTCTACTGTTTCTATTATTCTTAAAATAATATCTGTATTGCTTTACAGTTATTTCTATTTAGGATATGACAGATAAAATGAAAATTTTGTGAGGCAATGTGGACATTTTGAAAAATGGGGACGAAAAGGCAGGCCTTAAAGGGATTATCTAGACACTCATAGGACAGGAGGGTCATAGAGGCAATAAAGGAGGATGGGTATACAAAAGAGAACTGGTATATGCTACAGACACCCGTGCTCTATTTTGCAAAACCATAAAAATCCTCTGAATAACAGTCATCCTTGTCACCCCTTCCCACACTCTCTTCCTAAATTCAAACCTAAGTTGATTTCATAAGAAAAAATAAGAAAAACTGATTTTATAATACCTAATTTAGCAATCTAATTGAAATGCAGTTTCTGATAATCCAGTCATGTAATCAGCTGTCCATGTTCTCATCATTTCAATCATACATTCAATTTCTAAGCCTGGTGAAAAATCCCACCTGCCCCAAATTACATAAAAATTGGAAAATCACAACTTACCAAGTCTTCTAGGTTGAAAAGTTGTTCAAATCCCTCTGGTATGCAAGTTAGTTCATTATGCTGGAGATAGAGGCCCTTCAGGTTTCTCAGATTTGTAATTTCTTCAGGGAGTATTTGCAGTTTGTTATGGCTATTGATTGATAAAATAAATGCTGAGTAATTTGGTCACAACACAATAAATAATTGTAAAGGTATTTTTGCTAACTACATGGGCTCATTTTAAAAAATAAAATATGGTGACTAATTTTAAGGACTTCTCAAACTTCACATGCTAATGATGTTAACTCATTAAAATTACAGTAAGCTAAAGCAATCAAATAGAGAGTTTCAAAGAAAACAAAGAAATACAGGTTTTTAACCAAATAATTTATGAACTTTTAATTGTTTCCTTATAACCTACTCTTGATTTTATATGCAATGTGAAAGGATATACTGGACAATTTTTCGTACTATGTCTGAATTTTAGAATTTTGACAAGAGACATGGGCACACATACATTATAATGGGAGTCACAGCTCATATGGGGATTATGTTTTTAAGCTAGCACTCAAGACAAAAATAGCTCTTTTTAAGAGCCTGGCATGTCCAGCTGAATGCAATATGTGACTCCACTCTTCTTTGTACTTACTCTTAACTTTTCTACTCAGTTCCTCTGTAGAGATACTTGGTTTATTGTTTTAGAAGTCCCAAGTCACTAAGCATGATATATTCCTTGATAATTAAGAGATGACCTGACTTAACCTGTTCCCAGATTTATCTTAACTATTTACTTAGGAATCCATTCTACTTTCACACCATATATAATTACTTAACAAGTAACAGGGTGAAATGAGAAATATAACAGGGTAAAAATAACCTTAAATTATATAAAAATAAAACTAGTTAGAACAAAAATGCCAAAAGATGCATTCTAAAATAAGAAACACTAAAAAACTGTCAAAAATTGGTTACTATTGGGGCTCCTAGGTGGCTCATCTGACTCTAGACTTTGACTCTAGATTTTGGCTCTTGCCTTTACAGGCCATACCCATGCCTTTGACTTGTATGGGGAAGAGGTTCTGATGTAGCTCTAAACAATTAGCACCTTTTGTGTGTAGCTATTTTTGCTTTTGTGGTAATTTTAAGTTTTTCACCAGATGAGGGCTGTAAATTAAGGAACCATTTTCCCTCAAAGCAATGAACTTACCTCCAGAACACAGAGACTTGACTATGCTATGTTAGACAGATCTGTAACCATACCTATTTTATAAACCACAGTTTTTCAAACTATGTTTTGAACACTTAGACCTTTTTATCTACTAAATGAAATCTTCCCAAATCCCTTTTCCCCTAACCTGTGCATATATAACATATAAGGTAGTTATTTCTTAAAAGTCTAGAGGTATAGATTAAAGGGCAAACAAAGTTAGTGAGAGCCTTAGCCACCTGGCTTCCCACATACCTAACAAGTACCAGAACCATATCCACAGAGTCCTCAGAAAAGTTTAAAAGCTACTAATACTAAAGCCATGACATTTTTCAGCACTAATGAAATAACTGTTTCAAATTTCTTCCTTTGTTTGACCTGGATATTTTAAAGAATATCAAAGTAACTTAAAACCTGAGATATTAACAAAAAGGTTTTCTAAAATAACCACTAAAACCTGTTATATAAAAATAAAACAAAAAGTACTTTTAAAAAAATCAACTGGACATTTGTAAAATCAGAAAAACATGTGGGCAATTAATTCTAAAACAAAAATAAATAATCTGAGAAAACTTAAAACTCTTACTCTGCTTTTACCACTTTCTGAGATCATACAAAAATATTTTCTAATGTTAAAAAATATTTTTAAAATATTAGATTTATACCATTATGTTAGCAATACTGAAATTAAATAAGCTTAAATTTTACCTGACATTAAGTTTCTGAAGATTTTCTAACTCTCTTATAGCAGAAGGAAGGGATGTCAGCTGATTATCATGTATCTAAAAGTTATTAAAAGACAGTCAATATCTTAGTCTTATAATTAATAATACATGAGCATGAGTTTGTCACTGTACTGAATTCTTCCACAATAATTTTGTTACTGTAATTCAACAGTACTGAGTTGGAGTTTGGTAATTTATTCCATGTACAGAAGAGGAAAAGGAATTTGAAGTTGACCACAATGCTGTTCAGAAACCGTGAAGTGATAAAGTCATCAATTTTAAATATTACAATTAAAAAAATAACTTTATCTCATTGAGTGGAATTTCAATCTGAAATGAGAGGTGAGAGCTTTAGAAACTAATAGCACTTTGATGGTATGATTTATATCAACATATAGCAAAAAAAAAAGAGAGAGAGAGAGAGAAAGGGTAGGGGGAACCTCTCTCATGTTCTCACAGAACCATATTATTTTGAAAGTACGAGAAACCTGAGAGAACACCTAAAGCCAATCCGTTCATTTTACAAATGAAGAAAATAAAAACCTATCTAGAAATTTCACCAGATCCAACTTTTTCAAACATGAATTAGAAGATTTCTGATGTTCCTACATAAAGTACATCAGAACTCTGTAGATTGTGAAACAAACTACTCATGCTTTACTTCACAACACATGGCAACTAGAGACTAAAAACAGTGTCTTAATATACACACAAAAATTTAAGTTCAATAATTTAAGTCAGCGTTGAAGACAAGTTTAGAATAAATTAATTTTAAGTGCTGCTTTCATGTCTAGAATAATGATGAGAAAAATAATAGCAATGAAAACGGATAAGCAGCAGCAACCACCTGTTAAATGCTGATTCTGTTTGCATGCAATAATGCATTTAATTCTAAGAACAAGTTTTGGGCCGCCTGGGTGGCTTGGTCGGTTGGGCGTCCGACTTCGGCTCAGGTCATGATCTCACGGTCCGTGAGTTTGAGCCCCGCGTCGGGCTCTGTGCTGACAGCTCAGAGCCTGGAGCCTGTTTCAGATTCTGTGTCTCCCTCTCTCTCTGCTCCTGCCCAGTTCATGCTCTGTCTCTCTCTCTGTCTCAAAAGTAAATAAAAGTTAAAAAAAAATATTTTTTTAAATAAAAATTAAAAAAAAATAATTCTAAGAACAAGTTTTAAAAATAGGTAGTAGTGTCAGTCCTGGTTTATAAAAGTGGAAACTAAGGCACAATGAAGTTACTTTGCAAGGTTACACAGCTATCAAGTGGCACAGTCAGAAACTGAAGCCTGATGTTCTGTATGTACACTCTTAATTATCATGCTATACCCACCAATAATTTGTTATTCTTCCTACAGTCTACCAATTAAACACGCGTTTTCTACTTTTTTCTGCTTATGAAGCCTAAATTTAGCCTTAGAGTCTCTTAGAGTCACAACTAATGACATATTTAGAATCAGTCAACTTACATCAAGAACAGTGAGTGCAGGCAGCAGTCGGAGATCATCTGTAAGTGACTGAAGTTTATTGTTGGATATGATTAGTTTGGTCAAATCCGTCTGCTCCCACCATCGCTCAGTAGCACTGAATGAAAGATTCTGATTAGCTTCCTCAGGGATATCCACATTTATTCTCCAGACACACTGAGGTACTATTTCCATCACCACCACACCAAAAAGAAAAAAAGGAAAAGAAAGAAAACAAGAAGTGAGATACTAAGTGGCATATTTTTATAATAGCCATGCAGTTCATCTATTGGAAAGTAATCTCTGAAACATTAAAAAAAATACTTAAAAACAATTCAAACGAACAATGAATTACAACTAAAGTTGATTTTATTCAAAAACAGAATATGATATGTATTTTACATATTAAATCTTTTATCTTCATTCATCTATATTTACTATATACATACTCTGCACAGCACATTGCAGTCAACATATAATGCAAATAAAGAAAGGACTCTACCATTGCACTAATAGAATAGGGAGAAGGCATGGAAATCAACATTTATAAGGTGATGTCATAATTTTATAACATTAGTATATACTGTCTGAGAAAACACTGATGTTAATAATAGCTAATGATCATAGCTAACACTTACAAATACCAGGCAATTTTCTAATATACTATTTAAACCTCGTAACAACTCTGCGAGATAGGTGTTGTTACTATTCTCGTTTTATAGACAAGAATAATGGGGCACAGAGAGAATGTATAATTTACCCAGGGCTACACAGCCAGTAAGTAGCAGAAATGGGATTCAAACACCTATAAAGTTATACTACTGTCTTGACTCTCGGTGAATATTTGGAAAGCATAACTGACTCTGGTAGCTGCTCTCTATTTTACCTAACATACAATTTTATTTCTTACCCCATCACACAACATTGTGTGAATCCCATTGGAACAAATATTGCAACTCCTGTAACACAGCAAATAAGACTGTAAGTTGAACATGGAGAGTCGAGGTTCACCACTATAAAAACTGAAACCTCAGGAAGGTACTAACTTGCTATAGCGTTGTAGCAAAACTATTTTAAGGAGTCCTTCATTCCATCATATAAGTAGGACTACATATCAGTCTGATTTAGAACTTTGAGCGTTATTAATCAAGGCAACAATCAGTTATAACCTGCAGTCATTCACTACGATTACAGAATGATACTAAATGAAAAAGTGCAAAGTTTCAAGTTCAGGATACTGAAGTACAATTTAGGTTTACTAGTCTGATACATTAGATTTATGGAAGCAAAGCAAATCTCCTTAAATCTATGAGACTTATACACACTCAAAAAAAAAGGTTTCTATGAAAAAGGTACAGCTGACATTATACATAAAGGTGAAAGACTAAGGGCTTTCTCTTAGTGTTTTTTTGATGCACATTCTCACTACGTTAGAATTTTACTATGGATCCTGACCAATGCAATAAAACAAAAGAAAGAAAAGATGTTCAGGTTAGAAAGGAAAAAGTAAAACTGTCTCTTTAAGAGACAACATGATCATCTATACAGAAAATCCTAAGGAATCTATAAAAAAAATTATATGTAATGAGTTTAGAAAGTGCACAGAATTCAGGATTAATATACAAAACTCAACTGTGTTTCCATGTATTAGCAATTGATAAATGAAAATATTCTTTATATGTTTAAAGATTTATAAGACACACAATCTAAAACCATGAAATACTCAGGGTTCAGTTTAACAAATATATGCAAGTCCTGTGGTATGTAAATATAAAATATGAAAACTTAGAGAAGATCTAGGTAAGTAGAGAAATATATCACATTACAAACTAATTATTAAGATGTCACCTCTCCCTAAGGTGACTTACAGCTTCAGCATAATCCTAATCAAAATCTCAGAAGGCATTTCTATAGAAATTAACAAACTGATTCTAAAATGTATTATCAAAATGCAAAAGAACTGAAATAAGTTAAATAATTTTTTGAAACAGAATAAAGTTCTAGAACTTAATTACAAGTCTTACCATAAAGCCTGTCAAGACACTGTGGTATTAGCATAAGGATATATTAATCAATAGAAAAGAAAAGTTAAGGAAAATTCTACACAATAATATATTATCCATTGATTTTCAATAAAGGTGCCAATTTAATGAGAAAGAAACAGTCTTTTCAACAAATCACACTGGAACTCTAAATTCATATGGATGAAAAAAGGAACTTCAACATTTACCTTATGACATACTCTGAAATTAACTCAAAATAGATCATAGACTTAAATATTATAGTTAAAACTATAACAATTCTAAAAGAAAGCAGAGGAAAAATCTTCACAGCCTTTGGATGGAGAAAATTTCTTAGTTCAGAAAAAGTACAAAACCCAAAAGAAAAAAAAATGATAAACTGGACTTCATCAAAATTAAAACCTTATGTTCTTCTAAAGAAATCATTAATCCTCAGACTAAGAAGATATAATAGATTATCAATAAAGATAGATAACTGAGAAGTACTCGTATCCCCAAAATAGAAAAGGTCTCATAACTTAAGACAAATAGTTCAATTTAAAAATAGACAAAAAATATGAACACTTGGCAGATATACAAATGGTTAATGAGCAGTTGAAAAGATGCTCAACAACATGAGGCATTAAGGAAATGTAAATAAAACCATAAGGACGTACTACAACACGATCCCAAGAATGGCTAATGTTAAAAAGGCTGCCAATAGAAAATGTTGGTAACGACGTGCAGCAACTGATTCACTCATGTTACTAGGAGCAAACAGCTTGGTAAATTCTTAAACAGTTAAATGTACATTTATTTATCACTGTATGTCCACAAATTCTACTCTTAGGTATGTAACTCAATAGGAACGATAATGTATGTCTACACAAAGACTGTATTTGAAAGATCATGGCAGTTTTATTCATAATAGTCAAAAACTACAAGCAATTTGAGGTGCCTGGGTGGTTCAGTCGGTTAAGCATCCGACTCTTGATTTCGGGTCAGGTCGTGATCTCGTGGTTAGTGAGTTTGAGTCCTGCATCAGGCTCTGCACCTTAGTGCTTGGGATTCTCTCTCACTCTCTCTCTGCCCCTCCCCTGCTTGCGCTCTCTCTCTCTCTCTCTCTCTCTCTCTCTCAAGATAAATAAATAAACTTAAAAAAAAAAAAACTAGAAGCAACTCAAATGTATATCAACAAGTGATTGGATAAACAAATTGAGGTATATACATATAATAGACTTACACAACAATAAAAAAAAAAAAACTACTGATATAAACAACATGGATGAACCTCAGAAAACATACTAAGCAAGGGAAGGCTAAAGCAAAAGAAATCAAAATTGCAAATGTGTAATTCCATGTAAATAAAATTCTAGAAGAGACTAATGTATATTGACAAAAAGCAGATCATTGGTTGTGTAGAACTAGCAATAGGGATTGACTGCCAGAAAACGGGCTTAAAAGGTAATTTCTGAATATTGAAAATGTTCTACATTTTGATTGTGGTAGTGATTACACAAATGTGTGTGTGTGTGTGTGTATGTCAAAACCTACTGAATGATACACTTAAAATGGATGCATACAGGGCACCTGGGTGGCTCAGTCAGTTAGGCATCTGACTTTGGCTCAGGTCATGATCTTGCGGTTCGTGGGTTCGAGCCTTGTATCAGGCTCTGTGCTGACACCTCAGAGCCTGGAGCCTGCTTCAGATTCTGTGTCTCCCTCTCTCTCTCTCTCTCTCTCTCTCTCTCTGCCCCTCCCCCACTTATGCGCTGTCTCTCTCTCTCAAAAATAAACATTAAAAAAATTAATTAAAAAAATGATGCATACATTGTTTGTAAATTACACTCCAATAAGGTAAATGCAAAATAAAAATACAGATGATGTAATATATCAAGATAATCTTATTAACATATACACATTTATTCATTTATGTATATATGTATCAACAAGTGAATGAATAAACAAATTGAGGTATATACATGTATAAATACACATACATATATACACACTGGTATACTACACACACATACACACACACACACATATATATATATTTCTCTCAAGATAATAATTGCCTTGAAGAGCACTACCCAATACAACTTTTTCAATGATGAAAATTTCCTATATGCTGCACTATATGATGGCCACTAGCTGCATACAGTTATTGAACGCTTATTAAAATGTGGCTAAAGTGACTGTAGAACATGATTTTTAATTTTATTTAATTTTGGTTAATTAAAATTTAAATAGCCATAGGTGACTAAGGATTCAACACTGGACAGAATGGCCCTTAACAAAGACTGAGAAAAGATTTCTTTACATGTTTTTTTGGCATATTACTCTTTCTTCCACTTACAATAGTTAATTACAGAAATGGGGAGGGGCACCTGGGTAGCTCAGTCGATTGAGCGTCCGACTTCAGCTCAGGTCATGATCTCACAGCTTATGAGTTCGAGCCCCGCATCAGGCTCTGTGCTGACAGCTCGGAGCCTGGAGCCTGCTTCAGATTCTGTGCCTCCCTCTCTCTCTGCCCCAACCCACTTGCATTCTGTGTCTCTCTCAAAAATAAATAAACATTAAAAAAAGAAAGAAAAAGGGGAATACAGATGGGCTGATGGTAGAGAACTGTATAATATGGGGAAGATACTTAGAAGTGAGTAAGGGAAGAAACAGAGAAGAAATTAAAAAAAAAATGATTAAAATGGTGTTTACATGGAGAGATAAAAGAATGTGTAGCCAGCAAACCATAGGAGCAACAGATCATATGAGATTTAAAGGTCTTTTTTGACCGTTTTAAACAGTTTCATAGATATAAAGATTACCCACCATATATGATGTTTCCTTAAGTAGAAAACCATAATCATTCCCATAAGGTCTATATCCTACTCTATGTAGATTCCATCTTCTAAAAGGCTGTAAATATATTAAACTATGATACACAATAGGACATAATGGGTGTATCTCTGACCAAAGAGTCAGGGAACTAAGATTCGGTGCAACTAATCCAACTGATTGTCAATTAATATCTCATCTAATATCTCTGGTTACCAATTTCTTTGTTGATTAAATGAGAGGGCCCCATCATAATTTAAATGCTAGGATCCAACAACAGTAGTACAAAAAGGCTTTTGCTAGGTGCAGAATAATATTTTAATAACAGCTTATCCTACAAATGTCATTCAGTAAACTGTCTACCCCATCATGAGCATTTTTTAAAAATTATGAGAATTGAATATAAACCAGTAAGTCTAACACTATGTAAAAGATTAGGAAAAGCTCCATTGATAAACATTCCAAATTTCTCCACAGTAGTTTATTCATGACAACCAATGGGCTCATTACACTAAAGAAAGAATCCCATATCGACAATCCACAATACTATGTCACTTTCAGACTATCTTTAAAACTTAATAAGAAAAAAATACACGCATACACACACACACCCCCCAGAACAAAATTATAGTTACATAGAAGGTATTAACTCAGTTGCAGCTTGAGATTGACACAAAGAGATGTATCTTTGTGCTTTAGAGCACCTGAGTCATTGTTACGTTAGAATACATGAAGAGAATGGTACTCTTGGAAGTCCAGCAGGATACGGTAAGAAAAAATGAAACAATGTTTAACATATAAAAAAGAAAACATTTTTACCAATCACTTTAAGAGAAAAATATGCTTGAATTTATTACTTTCACTTGAGAGTACATTCAGTTTTATAGTGAACATAAGCCTCACTGAAACTGTAATTCCATTCTTCCCAATATTTTTTTTTTCCTGTGACAATATATGACAGATGGCATTCACTTAACTCTCTTACTCAAGAAAACATTACAATGCAAGTTAATGAACATGACATTAATATAGAGATAAATTTAAGTTTGCACTCATTTATTAAGCAAATTTTGGCACTGACAACAACTTGAAATACACATCAAGAGTTTGAGACACTAAAGTTTAGAATTATTCTAACAGATCAAGAAATAGGAATGGAACTTTTAATTAATTATCTAATTCCTTGTTCCAGACTTCCCTGGATTTCAGTATGCTAAAAATTAAATGTTTACCTCAAGATTCTGCCATCATATACAGATTAAAACACTTTCCTTTTGCTTTTATTTCTAAGAAATGTTCAAGAATTAGCTTGTTTTAATGATCTACTCATCTGGAAATATAGTTTCTTTCTGGAATTATTTGTTGTTAAAATCTGATACTTGGGTTAATTCTTATTAGCTGTTTAGAATATTATAGTAAATTCCATGAAGACAACCAGTAGTCAAAATACAGAGTCAAGGTAAATAATAAAGCAGAACATGGTTAATACAGATGTAAGGGTGGTTATTTAAAACTTGGGAAGTATACGGTTTATGTTACACTTTTTATAGTGTCATAACAAACTCTACATACTGAATAAGGCAAATTCTCACTACCTCAAAATAGATGACATGACATCTGAAGGCCTAGAAGCCCTAGATCTATTCACTTAATTTCACAAATGGAAACTAACCAAACTGCTCTTTGAAAGGTAAGGCAGGATAGCCTTATACCTTTATTTCCCTTTCAAATAATATGGTTTTTGAATAAACATAATTGGTTTGTTTAATAAATTATCCACCTACCAATTTTCTTGTCAGTTCAACAATGTGGTTTCTTCAAAATTTACAGCATTCTTTTGTTCCAAACTCTGGCACCTTTTTCTTTCATTGAGTTTTTGATGAATCACCCAAAAACATGTTCTATACTATTGTTCTACCAATGGCAGGCAACCACAAGGCAACAATCAATACCTCCTTTTCAACTCCATCTTTATTTTATCTGGTCCAATGAAAAAGCTGCAATATCTAGACTAAACCAAACAATGATATATTTTTGTGTACTTGTTCAGAAAAAAAGAGCAGTCATTTAAAATTTCCAGAATATTTCTAATGTTCTCTTTGAAGTTGGTTATTAACAGTTATTTTGTTCAGGCATAACTTTGTGAGTAACTTATAAAACTGACACTCATGAATGGTAATTTTAAAACTACCAATAACATTCAGATGTTTAAGAATATTATTGTAGTCATAAGATGAAATATTATGGTCATCAAAAATAATCAGATTTTGTAAGTAACACCAAAAAATGTACAAACAAAATTCAGAAAAGAGGACTCAGTACAATTCTTAATTTGTTAAAAATAAAAAATAAAAGGCAAATTATACATCACATTCACACAGAAAACTATTGAAGAAAAACCTTCAAAATATCAACAGTGATTAACCCTGAATGGTTATTTTCACTTTTTATGCTTTCTATAGATAGTAGTTTTTCTGTCATAGATACAATGCTTTATAAAGAAGAAAATAATAAATGGGTATTTCCATAAAAGAACTACAGCCTATAAAAAGAAAGGGTACTAAAAATCCCCAAGATTACTCAGATTTCAGTTACACACAAAAATTAATCTGTACTGGGTATCAGATAACACCCTATCAGGGAAACAAAGTGTCCCATTGTTCTTAGAGCTTCTGTTAAGAAGAATCAATTCAAGGAGGCCACCATCTAAGAGACAGAATAAACAGACTGTTAACTGTTTTGGGTTATATACCTCAAAATTAAAGGCTAGGTTCTATTTTTCCAATGTAGAAATTATGGACATGATGGTACATTACAAATGTACCTATGTATTACTGCATAAATAAGAAGGGAAGAAAGACCTGGAATACAACACAAAAAATTTGTTATTTAACAAGTGCAATTTTTAATAAACAAATTTGAATAAAACATAGCAAAATGCTTATGTGACTATAAATTATCTGAAGTGTCAATTTGCTTCTTCAGCACAATATCTGGAGAAAACATACATAACAGGTATATAACAAATGCAATGTAAATAAGTATCTGTCTGTAGCGTTCAAACACTTTCATATGCTCATATCTGTCATATAAATATCTCATGATATCTCATACATATTGATAACAATCTGAAAGAAGCTAAGTGTGATAATCATTTTGAACATAATACATAATTCTAGGTAATAACATTTGGAGACAATTTAATGAGAAGAGATAATATAAATTTGGAGATAATATAAATAATGAGAAGACTTTTTTAAAAAGGAGTATATTTTTCAAAAGTATAACAATGTGTAGGCTAGTAAAAGGGACAAGTTAGTAAAAGTTTATCAGAAAAGAGTAGTAATCATTTTTCTGCAATTACTTGGTCAAAAAAACCCCAATACTTATATTGATTTTATCTACTCTTCATATAATATTGACTTTAAAAAATCCTAACTAACAGGCCACTGGCCTTCTATATATCACTTATTCATTGAATCTTGAGTTACTGAACAGAGACATGTTGCATGAAAAGACAAATAAAGGACAACCATGCTCAACAATAAGAAAACAACCCAATTAAAAAATGAACAGGGGTGCCTGGGTGGCTCTGTCCATTAAGGGTCCGACTCGTGGTTTCAGCTCAGGTCATGATCTCACGGCTCATGAGTTCGAGCCCTGCCTCGAGCTCTGTGCCGATGGTGTGGAGCCTGCTTGGGATTCTCTCTCCCTCTCTCTGCCCTCCCCCACTCACTCTGTCTCTGCCTCTCTCAAAATAAATAAACTTAAAAAAAAAATGAACAAAAGATCTGAACAGGCATCTCACCAAAGAAGATATACAGACGGCAACCAAGCTTATGAAAAGACGTTGCACATCATATCTAAAACATTGAGATAGGACTACACACTCATTGGAATGGCTAAACTCCAAAAACCTGATAATACCCACAGTGGCAAGGATATGGAGCAACAGGAACTTTCATTCATTGCTGGAAGGAATGCAAAATGGTACATGCGCTCTGGAAGACAGTCTGGCAATTTCCTGCAAAGCTAAGCACAGTCTTACTATGTGATCTAGAAATGGCGCTCCTAGGTTAACACCCAATTAGTTGAAAATTTAGGTCCACACAAAAACCTGAACAAATTACAGCTTCATTCAAAACTGCCAATAACTGGAAGCAACAAAGTTGTCCTTCAAAAAGTAAATGGATAAAATGGTACATACATCTATACCATAGAATATTATTTAGAAATAAAAACAAATGAGTTATCAAGGCACAAAAAGACATGGAGGAACCTTAAAGGCATATTGCTTAGTGAAAAAAGCCAATCTGAAAAAGCTACATATGACTTCAATTATATGACATTTTGGGAAAGGCAAAACTACAGGAACAGGAAGACTGGTGACTGCCAGGCCTCAGGGGAAGCAGATAAGGAATGAATAAGTAGAGCTCGGAGGATTTTTAGGGCAGTAAAACTGTTCATTATGATACCGTAATGGTGGATACATGACATTAGGCATTTGTCAAAGATAAATCCTTTTAAAAGGATATCTTGATGATGACACTGATTTAGAGGGTGAGATTTAAAGAAATCCAAGAAAGCACTTAGAAAGTTATTACAATGTTAATAGTCATAACAGTAATAATCATTTTTACTGTGTACTTTTTAGTACCAGATACTTTGTGTGTATTATCTCATTTAAACCTTAGTAGGTCCTATTATCACAAACACATTATAAATGAGAAAATAAGGCACAGTAAGATTAAGCATCTCAAAGTTACATGAGCAAAGATATGGAGATAAAGAGCATGGCCCCATAAGGGACTTTACATAGTTCAGAATTACAGTGGTTTGGGTGGCAAAGATTGAATGGCAAGAGAAGTTGAAGGCTACAGTTAGATAAACACCTTCTACATTATGGTAACAAGGATTTCTTTTTGATAATAAACTACAAATACCATGTACTTCTCCCATTTATATTTTTCTCCCCTATGAAATACTATACATCCACTTATTCAACATAATTTATGTAGTACCTAATATTTGCCAGTAATTTTGTTAGGTTCTGTTTATACAATGATAACCTAAACGGCCCTGATCATGTCATCATGGAGTTCAGAGCCAAAATTCATTTGCTCCCTTAAACTTACTAGACAAAATCATCTGGGTCCAATCAAAAAGTACATTCCAGTATACCACTTAGTATTTGCAAATATTCATTCATTTACTTATTCCTTCCACAAATATTTATTTAATAAGAATCTATCATGTACCAAGTACTATTTTGGGTTGTTAGTAATAACAACAACGAATAAAACAAAGCTCCCTGACTTCTTGAAAATAACATTCTATTGAGAAGGCAGGGAAGACTATAAACAAATACATAATAAACTCTGATAATGACAAATGTTATTAAAAAATCGAACAAGAAAACAGTGTTAGCAATGGTGTTTATAGATAGAGTAGTTAGGAAGGGCCTCTGAGAGGTGTGACCTCTGAGCAGAGTCCTACAGGAAGCAAGTAACCCCTAGTCAGGTATCAAGGAAACTGTTCCAGGCTCTGAGAAAAGCAAATGTGTATGTATATCTGTAGTTTTAAAATATTTATGTTCCCACTGATTAAAAGCTTTTCCAGATAGAGCAGAGATTTTATGTCATATACCCTTTCATTCGTTCAGCAAGTATTTGCTTCATCTGCTCTATACATGGCACAATAAAAAAGCAATCATTAGATGAAAAATGGAAGGTTTCAATCTCGGATCGCCTAAAATCTGAATAAAAGAGAAAAACACTATGGGAAGAATGCTATATTCTCTCTCCCCACTTCCCAGTCCCTCCTTTACACAACAGACAATAAAAAGAGCATTTGGCTATTATTCATGGTGTCCAAATCTGTGCTTGTTGATCTTTACTAGGTTTTTCAGGATGGTTCCAAATTCACTTTGTGTGCCATCTATCTTGATCCTCAATTTAGGAAATATGCTCGCTATTCCTTGAGGGAAAGTAGGAACCGAACCGTACTGACCGAACCAGTGTAACTGTGATGAGTGCCTGAATTAGGGCCTGGGAGTCCTGGCTAGGAGACTGTGGCAGTGGCCAAAAGCAGGCCAAGGAAAGGGTGCCAGACAGGGGCAAGTGCTTTCTAACAGCACAATCGGGTGGTACCTCTGGATCTTACCTTCACTAAGATTCCGACCCGACAGGTTTAACTGGCCGCTCTTCCTCGCTGCCTTTAAAAGCCCCTGGGGTACCGAGGCACCGCAGTCTCTCCTCTCAGCTCTGAAACCCACTCGGGGATCCCGCTCGGCCACTCCCTTCAGGCGCGACATGTTCAAACCCTCAAGTCCAGAGGCAGAGCCCCGCGCGTGACGCTTAAAGGTGGCGCCCGCGTGTCACCCCGCCCCTGTCGAGAGCGCGCGCTCCAGCGCGCTGTGCTCGTGGCCTTGAGCTGGGCCTTAGCTCTCGCCGGCGCGGCCCCGATGTCGTCACCGCCAGCGCCTGGGCTGGAGGGTAGAGGAGCCCTTCCCGTTGCCGGTGCCGGCCTTGTGTCTTGGAATTACTTTGCTCAAGTAAGTGCGCTTAACGGACTGAAGAGGGACTTTGGGCTTTATTGTTTGTACTGTTACTGCGACTCCAACCTACTCTTCTGGGCTCCCGCCTTGGCCAGGGTGTCGGGGAAGGATAACCTTCTCTCCTCGCCTGGCCTGAACGTGGGCCTTGACCAAAACTTGAGACCTGGGCGCGGTCTGCAGCCTCTCTGGACCCTAGCCTGTGTTTGTCGTTTGTAGTGGTGGCGCCGGACATCCGTCTGGCGTAGAAGATAAAACAGATTTCTGTTCTTCGCGCATATACCGCGATTCCTAGAATTCGTGCAGCTTGCCTGCTGTTGTATTTAGTTTATAGCCCAGCATAGGAGGTAGCGTGAAATGGAAGGGCTGGCATCAGACAAGGAAAAAGAAAGATCAATGATAAATGATCTCTCTACTGGACAGTTTACGGAGATCAGCGGAGGCGCAAACTTTAGTGTATTGAAAACAGCTTGGACTTTGAAGCGCAGGAGATGTGAGTTCGAATGGAGCTGCTTCTGTAGCTTACCAGCTGGGTAACTAACTGTAGGCAGTTTGACCGTTTTTAAAGTTTACTCCTTTTTCATGAATTTAGGGATAATTCCTATCTCATTCGTTTTTTTAAATAATTAAGTGAAGATAGAACTTTAAATATTGAGCGTTTGGTGAGGAAAGGGACTCCAGGATAGAAGATAAAAATTTTATTCAATAAGTCGGTTTTCCTGGATAGTTTTTCTCTGAAATGTACACCTGTATTGATTCATTCAACAAATAATAAGGAAGTCATTATCTTCAGTCCTGTGCTGGGTGCTAGGCTTTTCTTTTGGCTGAAGTGATTTTGTTCTAAAAAGCATGCACATACCGGGAAATCTCCAAACCCTCCATCAACCCGGCTGCGAACCAGGAGAATTTTGAAAAGTGCGATGACGGCCCACTGACAAATTCTGCAGCCAGAGTCCAGGTTCTTGCTACCTGTAAAATTTCGGTGTTTAACCCCCTCTCGCTCTGTATTCTTCTTAGTTCTTTGGAGTCCTTTACACTGAAAGTGAGTAACAGCTAGGTACCAGTAGTTACACTACCAACGAAGGAGAGTGGGTATTAATGCAAGGATCGTAATGAGCCTCCTCCACAGCCCAAGTTTATCTTGACAGTAATGATGATTGTCACCTTACTAAGTGCCAGTCACAGTGCTAATAATATCTCCTTTGCTCTTATTTAGCACAATAACTATTTTTGCAGGTGAAGAAATTGAGGCTAAAAGGGATTAAGAAACTTACTGGAGGTCACAAGTTTCTGTAAGTGGTATGGTCAAGAACGTGAACCTAGTTCTCTGTCCAAAATCTTTCTTGTTTATCATTATGACTTGCCGAAGTGGCTTTTATTTCATCATTTTCAACACCTTTATCCTAGAACCATTTTAAGGGACACTTCAGTTATGTTTTAAAGGAGGCTTTTTATATTAGAGAAAACACTTTTTCTCTTCCATAGGATTTAACAGCCTTTGGAGGGTGAATTACTCAAGTATAAAAGTTTACAGTAACCACCTCTCCCTACCATAGATTCTTTTTTTCAATATTTTTTAAAAGAATGGGCAAGGTATAATATTTTCATTTATTGTGCTTCTTTGTGAAGTTAAATATTTCATTATTGACATATAATTATAATAAACATTGCTGCACTTTGTATAAGAAGAGCGTAATTCTGCTAATGGCAAAGTAATTCTGAAAACTCCAAGTGACCATATACTTGTGGTAAACTTCAATAGCTATAAACTGACAGAGGTAAACATTTTACTAGTATGTATCTATAGTAAACTGTATATTGTACTGTGTACCAAGTGCAGATTAAGTAAGTGAGGGTGAAAATTATTACCTCACACAGAAAAGTTACATATTTTATCTCAAATTGATAGAAACTGAAAGCTTATCAACTTGAATTGAGCTCCTTTATGAGAGAGTATAGTTTTATATACATATATATATGTATGTATGTGTTTATATTCATGGGACTTAGCAATTTGTATCAGTTTTATTACTTTTGGAAGAATGCATTACAAACAAAAAAGCCAATCCTTTTTCAACTTGAGCATTTCAGCAAAAGCATTTACTTAAAAAAAAAATGGATTTTTAAAATAATATGAAATGGATGTCTCCTGTGCAGGGGCAGGCATCTACTGAATAATTACCTTTTGAAACAGAATTTGCCAGGCTGCACTTATTATATTCATCTTGATAAGGTAATGGAAAGTTTCTCTCTTCTATTTTGTTTGCCAGATGAAAAAAAAAAAAGAAAAGAAAGAAAGTGATTATCTTCTTTGCCAAATGAAAAAAGAAAGTGAAGAAACAAAAAATATATGATCCTAAGAATTACATCAGCCAGAGATGCCTAAGTGGTTCAGTTGGTTAAGCATCTGACTCCTGATTTCGGCTCAGGTCATGATTTCATGTTCTGTGGGATTGAGCCCAGCATGTGGCTCTGTACTGAGCGTAGGGCCTCCTTAGGATTCTCTCTCCTTTTCCCCTGCCCCTCCCCTGCTTGTGCACACATGCACAGTTGCTCTCTCTCTTCTCTCTCTCCCTCTCAAAATAAATGGATAAACTTTATTAAAAAAGTACATCAGCCAAAAATGCTGTTATGTTTCGTAACAGAAAGTAAACTATTATCAAAGTAAGATAGAGTGGCATATCTCTACCATTAAAATTTAATAAGACATTTTCAGACATATCCATATTACTCTTATGAACATTGCTACATGTTAGATTTTTTCTTTTTTTTTTTTACCTATATCTATGTCTCTATACCTATTATCTCTATCTATTATCTATCTATCATCTATTATCTACATACATATGTATGTATGTATGTATCTATCCATCTATCTAATCTATCAAACTAGAGATAAAGAGAAAGCTGAAAACTAATGCAGGCAAGGTTTCTATGTTTAAATCTTGAAGAGAATTCCTTTTTCTTCGCAAAATCTGTCTTTGCTTTTAAGGCCTTCAACCAACTGGATGAAGCCCACACACATTGCAGAAGGTAAAGTGCTTCACTCAAAATCTACTGATTTGAATGTTAATTACAACTTAAAAAAATATTTTTACAGCAACATCTAGAGTATTATTTTATCAAACAACTGAGCACTATAGCCAAGCCAAGTTGACCCATAAATTAACCATTATAGGAGACACTGAATTTTTAAGCAGGAGAGAGACAAGGTAAGTTTTTTCTTCCAGAAGTTAACTTTGGGGATGAACCCAGGGAAGAAAGAGCATGTATGAAGACGGGAGGTATCTCCCTAGGAAGATGATGCATGAATACAGATGAGAGATGACACTGGATTGTTCCTGTTTTGATCAAGAGGACTATCTAGGAGTTTGAAGGATGTAAAGGAGGCAAGATTAACAAGAGTGGGTGAGGATTACATATTTGACTTAGAAGGTAACAAAAGGAAGGCATCAAGAATAACCACTATCCTTCCATAGTTAATTTGATTTTAAAATGGAAGCCTTTCTACTTTCTTTTTTTTCTTTACATTTTTTTTAAATATATGAAATTTATTATCAAATTGGTTTCCATACAATGCCCAGTGCTCATCCCAACAGGTGCCCTCCTCAATACCCATCACCGACCCTCCCCTCCCTCCCACCCCCCATCAGCCCTCAGTTTGTTCTCATTTTTTTTTAAGAGTCTCTTATGCTTTGGCTCTCTCCCACTCTAACCTGTTTTGTTTTGTTTTTTTCCTTCCCCTCCCCCATGGGTTCCTGTTAAGTTTCTCAGGATCCACCTAAGAGTGAACACATATGGTATCTGTCTTTCTCTGTATGGGTTATTTCACTTAGCATAACACTCTCCAGTTCCATCCACGTTCCTACAAAGGGCCATATTTCATTCTTTCTCATTGCCACGTAGTACTCCATTGTGTATATAAACCACAATTTCTTTATCCATTCATCAGTTGATGGACATTTAGGCTCTTTCCATAATTTGGCTATTGTTGAGAGTGCTGCTATAAACATTGGGGTACAAGTGCCCCTATGCATCAGTACTCCGGTAGCCCTTGGGTCAATTCCTAGCAGTGCTACTGCTGGGTCATAGGGTAGGTCTATTTTTAATTTTTTGAGAAACCTCCACACTGTTTTCCAGAGCGGCTGCACCAGTTTGCATTCCTACCAACAGTGCAAGAGGGTTCCTGTTTGTCCACATCCTCCAGCATCTATAGTCTCCTGATTTGTTCATTTTGGCCACTCTGACTTGTTAGATTTTTTTCAAAGCTGAAAGGTACAGTAGGTAAGATGGATTTACTGAGGCAAAAGAGAAACTGTAGTAAAGGAAAATGGCACTAATTTCCGCAAATTTTTTAAGCACATTTGTTTAAAAAATATTACCAACTAAGAGCAAAGTGAATTTGCTTTTCAGACATTTCTAGGAAGGATGTGTGTGTGTGTGTGTGTGTGTGTGTGTGTGTGTGTAAATTAAGAGATTTAGATGTAGCCTACTTTGAATTAGTATTGTTTATCTTTCAGAATATTGCCTAATCAGTGAGAACTGCTATCTTATGGTAAAGTTATTGAGAGAGCATTTCACTTTTTAACACTGTTGTTATTGATTGGAATTGTTGAACCTAACATATATTGCTTATTAAATGTTTTCTTAAGTTGAATTTTTTACATTTTTATATACTTACTACTCAATTTTTTTCTGTTTGTCCCTTCCTCTGTCAGTAAGTTATTTTATTTTATGTTTTTAAAGTCTTTATTTATTTATTTTGAGAAAGAGAGAGAGAGAGAGGCAGAGAGGGGGGAGAGAGAGAATCCCAAGCAGGCTCCACACTGTCAGCACTGAGCCCGATGTGGGGCTCAATCTCACTAGCCATGAGATGTTGACCTGAGCCCAAATCAAGAGTCAGACACTTAACCTACTGAGCAACCCAGGTGCCCCATCAGTAAGTTATTTTAAATGATCAAAATTGAGAGCAAATTATATAGGACAGGGGCTCTCCATGTTTTAAATATTCAACTTTTCAGATGTTCGTTACCCATGTCTTTCAGTTTTCTTTAAAAATTTCATTTTGCAGTTTCACGTTTGTTTTCCATTTATGCCTATAACTACCAACTTTTAAACATTCTATACTATTTCATTGAAGACAGTACATATTTTGCATTTTTATTCATAGTTTTAAATCTGGATTTGAATTGTATTTTGTTGTAATAACAACAAAATTTTTGGTAATTTTTTCTGATGGAGAGAGTGCATTTTATTTTAGGAAATTCATTTGTATGTTCCCTGTGCTTTTTCACTTTTGAGTCATAAAGCAGTGAGCTTGTTCTAGGTAGTTTAATATTTGATTCAAGTGTTGGGTCTTATATTTCTACTTTCAATACAAGAGAATTTTGGTCCACTAGCTTTAGGAAACTATCATTTTCATCTTTTAAAAAGGCTTTTACATGCTAGTGTTTTTCCTGTGAAGAAAAGTAGAGGAACTAATTAAAAAATACATTTTTTAAAATCCTAATTACTATTAGTTTTATTTTTTGGTTTATTTCCTTTCTATTGAAAAAAAGCTGAATGGGTGGTTATAAAGCAGTCTTTTTCTGTCATTAAATAAAAGGCACTATGGTATTGTTTATTGTTTTTTCTAAAATCAGCTGAGATTGTTTCCCATTATTCCCAGTGATTCCTACTCCTAACCTTTAATAGCTATTTTCTTGCTCATTTTTCCAAGATTAATGTTTCTCTGACTGAAAATATCAATTTTATAGGGTTTAGGAATTTGTCTGCTTTAAAGTAGTAAAGTAATACAGAGAGAAAATTAGGGCACCAAATCCTAGAGTGTGCTTTATAATATCATTCTATCTTTAATTATATTAATACATACAAAAGCACTACTAAATAAATCTGTTTAAACATGGTTGGTTTTTTTTCCCAATGTTTATTTTGGAGAAAGAGAGACAGAGTGTGGCAGGGGAGGGGCAGAGAGAGAGGGAGACACAGAATATGAAGCACCCTCTAGGCTCTGAGCGGTCAGCACAGAGCCTGACCTGGGGCTTGAACCCACGAACCATGAGATCATGACCGGAGCCAAAGTTGGACGCTTAACCAACTGAGCCACCCAGGCCCAACCCCTAAAAATTGGTTTTAGTAAAAATCCACTGTTTTAAAATTTGACTTTATATCACCCCTGCTGACAATTTTGTTCCGTTGAATTCAGCTTGCAGCTTCATTTGCTCAATACTTTAAGAAAAAAAAAGAGTAAAATTACATGATTATACATGGCGTATATTGTTCTATATGAACAGTTTTTATAAGGTTTTAATAAGACAAGATATATGATCACTGAGACTTTTTTCTTAGTGTCAACTTAAGTTGACAAGAAAGAAATATAAGGATGATTTGATAGTTTGTTGATAATCACAATCAATAGATTTTTATTTAAAAATTTGATACTCAGATTTCAAGACAGAATATTTATACTCCAACTGAAATTAAGATAAACACTAGTTTAACTTTAAGAACCTTTAAGACGGTCCACAATTTTTTTCCCCATTGGTTTTTTTTCCCCATCATTTAAAATATCACAGTTACGTATACTTCAATAATTTGAAAGGTACCATCATTGGGATATTCAAATACTAGTGGACATTTAAATACCTGGTCCTGGGGTGCCTAGGTGACTCAGCCAGTTAAGCATCTGACTCTTGATTTCGGCTCAGGTCACAATCTCATGGATCACGAGATTGAGCCCTGTGTTGGGATGTGTGCTAACAGCACAGAGCCTAATTGGGTTTCTCTCTTTCCCTCTCTCTCTGTCCCTCTCCCACTTTAGCTCTTTCTCTCTCTCAAAAATAAGTAAATAAACTTTTTGAAAAAATAAATACATACCTATGTACATACATACATATCTGGTCCCTACAAGGCAAATCTGTGAACCCAGCTTTGTTCTTCATCATTCTGGAGATACATGTTTTGCCCTCATTACTGAATTTATGTAGTTAATACGGCTTTGATTATTTTCCATCTTAGAGAGACTGACCTTTTTTGTTTTTAATTCATTTCCAAGAAAGTTACTTTTCCACCATCTCTTCTATCCAAAATAATTATTTGATCAACATCTCTGTGTTTTTAGACCTTAATGTGAGCTAATTGCAGTTCATAGTTACAGTTTCAAGTGACTGGAATGGCATTTGGGAAAAAGCATTATGATCTTTAGCTTATCGTTTGTCAGGAATTCAGATGGTCTTGTGTACTTAGTAATATTTTCCTTTTTTTTTTTTCTGTGCTTTGGTCATTTGATGGTCTGTTGCTCTAACCCATGTCATAGTACTTTTAAGATTAATCAAGCATATATGCAATTGCTTATGTCTTTTAAAAATAAGAATACTAATACTCTTGCTCTAAAAATGTAGAAAAGTAATTGAAGCCTTCCTAGAAAGATTTTTCCATGAAACATTTGCGTTTTACCAAAAAAGGAATGCTTTGTTTAGCCATTATCAATTATTTGTGCATGCTGTTTGTATTAGGATCAAAATGAGTATGAAAATTTGAAATCTGTTGGTGTCATTTTTCTGTTGTAGTAACCTCTTAAAGAAGAAAGGACACCTAGTAATTAGTTTTACATGTTTACTACCAAAATATTTTCACGTTTGACAATAATGCTCTGAGGGAAGACATTGAAAAGATAAGGTGAACACAGACTTTCCTGTAATGATAGATACCATTCATTGAGTGCCTATGTTCTGGACACTATGCTAGGTGATTCATATTCATATATTATTTTTAATCTTAAAAACTCTGGTACTTTTGTCCTCATTTTTCACATAAGGGAATTAGGGCTCACATGGCTAATTATAGGCAGCCCCTATTATAAAGGTTGAGAACATGCACAGAGGAGTGGAATGGGGGACTTGGACTTTTTAACACTTAAATAGTTTTAGTATTTAACATTTGGCATTTATTACTTTATAATTTTTAAATAGGCCAAAAACAGAACCTATGTTAAAATGTGAAGTCTTGGGGCAGCTGGGTGGCTCAGTCGGTTTAGCATCTGACTTTGGCTCAGGTCATGATCTCACAGTTCATGGGTTGAAGCCCCACATCGGGCTCTGTGCTGACAGTGTGGAGCCTGCTTGGGATTCTCTCTCCCTCCCTGTCTCTTGCCCCTCCCCCATCAGTGTTCTTTCTCTGTCTCAAAAACAAACTTAAAGTGAGATCTTAAGAAACTCTTCTATATATATTAGCTTTTCTGATTAATATCTTTCATGTGAATGATGTCTAAGGCACAGTACTAGCCTAAAATATAGTGATAGTGTAAATAAAATGGAACCCAGTTGAGGTAACTATTCATTTTTCAAAATGGAAGATTTTTAATTTGTAGAGTAAGGACAATAATAGAAGTTAATATTTTCTTTTCTAAGCAATTGTATTAGTATTTTCATCCTCAAAACAACCCACTCTTATCCTTATTTTTCAGATGAGGAATGTGAAGCATAAAGTAGTGAGCCAAAGGTCACAATTCCCTTCATTGGTGGTAGAGCCCCTTTAGTTTAACTCTAGGTCTGCATTCATAATCACCTTAAGTGTTGCCAGGATTAAAAGACGTTATAAAAGCATTCCAATGTAGGTCCTCTTTTTACTGAGTTGAACACACTTTCTTTTTTTCCCAGTTTTATCAGACCTTAGAAATAATTTTCCTTCATAAACAGAAAATGTTATACCATAGGAAAAAAATAAGTGCTCAAATGGTGCAGATGCCTAATTCCTTGATTAAGGATAACTTTAATATTAAAATGCTTGAAACTGCTTACTTAGAATAAAGATACGTGTAGCTCTACTGAATTTTTTTAACGATTGTGAAGCAGCCCCTCAAATGGCCTTTTCTCAGTTGAAACTCCAAAAGAACCTTCTATAACATAGAGGATAGTATTGAGTTCTATCTGGAGCTTCTCCATCCAAGTATTTATGTTGACCCTCTTCAATCCAAAAAGCCAAACAAATCTGTAGAAGTAAGTTGTGATTTTCCAAGTAATACATATGCATTATGGCTGTGAATACTGTACATATGTATATATAGGCAACAGCATTTTAATGCTCCAACTACTACTTTTTTCCTCTATGTTAATATTCAAGGTATTAATAGACCCTGTGCTGTCCAATTGAAAAACATAGATATTCCTGCTACTGGTAGACAGTACAAATTAATACAAAACTAGTATTTGGAAATAAATTTAAGTAGACTTTTTTTCTGTCCTAATATGTGTGTCCATTCATCCATCTATCTGTCGGTCGCATAATGCTAACTATCCTTTAGCTTCTCCTCTTCATTTAGATGGAGAAGAAGAAAGGGGAGCGTGAGATTTACAATTTTGATATTAAAATAGATATTAATATTTATAGAATTATCTAATTTATAGAATTAGAAATATAATTCTCTAATTGTAAATTAGAAATTCAAATTAAGGGGCATCTGGCTGGCTCAGTTGGTGGAGTGTGCAGCTCTTGGTCTCAGGGTTGTGAGTTTGAGCCCCACGTTGGGTGTAGATTTTATTTTTTAAAAAACCTTAAAAAACCTTTTTTTTAATGAAATTCAAATTAAGATAGATCTGCAGATAAGTTTTTTTAAAGTTGAGGATCTGTAAGCAGCAGTTTATTTCCTATTTTTTCTTACTACTTTCTATAGCCATAGAGAAAAAAATGTATAGCCAAATACTTGGAAAGTTTATCTCAACCAGATTTCCTTGTAAATCTAACAAGTACATTCCTGTCTTCATTCAGCAAGCCTTTGCTGAGTGGATTATGTGAGTGAGGCATTTGTGAAGTTTCTAGCACATAAATGATACTTCCTAAATTTTGTCAAATACTGACTTTGTTCTAGTATATTGTTGGGCATCGGGAAACACAAAGACAAATACATTGTCTTCCCTGTCCTCAAAAAGTGTTATTTGCTAGAGAGAAATTGCTGCTTAACAACTAATTTGATTAAAACTCTGTTGCTTTTGCAGATTCGCAAAATTGTGTCAATTTGGAGGCCATTTCTATTAGTGTGCACAAGCGTATCTTAACAATAACAGGTGACTTGCTTGACCTATCCAACTGGGAACATGGTATCCAGTGGGTAGAGTGATAATACATACCTGTGCCTATTCTATCTTTTAATTGAAGAAATTCCAGCTGAAATTATGAGATTTGTTTTTTGCATTGGAAATATCTTTATAAGTATTCTTTTCCTAGTCTTATTCAGATATAATTGGCACACAGCACTGTATAAGTTTAAGGTGTACAGCATAATGATTTGATCTAAATGTATTGTGAATTATCACAATAAGTTTTGCTAATACCCATCATCTCATATAGATAATAGAAAGGAAAAAATGTATTTTTTTTAAATAGTCATTTTGTTTTACATCTCTAGTGCTTATTTATCTTATAACTGGAAATTTGTACCTGTTGACCACTTTCTTCCAGTTCCCCCTACCCTCACCCCTACGTCTAGTAACCACAGATCTGATCTCTTTTTCTACGAGTTTGGGCAGTAGAGGGGAGAGGTTAGATTTCACATATAAGTGAGATTGTACCATATTTGTCTTTGTCTGACTTATTTCAGGGACCATAATGCCCTAAAGTCCCACCCATGTTGTCAGAAATGAACGGATTTCCTTGTTTTTTATGGCTGAATGATAATACAATTGTGTATATATATACACATACATATACATACCACAACTTCTTTATTCATTCATTTGTCAGTGGACACTTCGGTTTTTTCTATGTCTTGGATATTACAAATAATGCTGCAGTGAACATGGGTTTATATATCTCTTCAACATAGTGTTTTTGTTTCCTTCAGATACAGTCTCAGAAGTGAGATTGTTGGATTATATGTAGTTCTATTTTTAATATTTGAGAGACCTCTATACTGTTTTCCTTACTAGCTGTACCAATTTACAGTACCACCAACAGTGCTCAAAGGTTCCCTTTTCTCCACACCCTCCCCAGCATTTGTTGTCTCTTCTCTTTTTGATGCTAGCCATTCTGATAGGTGTGAGGTGATATTATAGTTTTGATTTACAATTCCCCAATCGATTATTAGTGACACTGAGCATCACTTCATATAACTGTTAGACAAATGTCTATTTAGGTCCTTTGCCCATTTTTAAATTGGATTTATTTATTTATTTATTTATTTATTTATTTATTTATTTATTTTTGCTCTTGAGTTGTAGGAGTTCCTTGTATATTTTGGATACTAACCCCTTATCAGATCTATGGGTTTGCAAAAATATTTTTCCCATTCTGTACTTTCATTCATTTTGTTGATGGTTTCCTTTGCTATGCAGAAGCTTCTTAGCTCAATGTAGTCCCACTCATTTGTTCTTGATTTTGTTGTTTGTGCTTTTGGTGTCCAAAAAATTATTGCCAAGTCCCATGTCAAGGAGCTTTTTCCCTGTTGTTGTTGGGTGTGTGTGTGTGTGTGTGTGTGTGTGTGTGTGTGTGTTTTGGGGTTTTTGTTTTTTTTTTTTTTTTTTTTGCCTAGAAGTCGTATAGTTTCAGGTTTTTAATCCATTTGAGTTAATTTTTGTGAGTGGTGTAAGATAGAGATCTAGTTTCATTCTTTTAAACACGAGATCTTTGTAGAAGCTTTAAATTGGAAAGTACGAAAGCTTGTTCATTATGACTAAGAAGCTTGGTATTATTTCTGAAGATTTGTGTAAAGTATTACTTTCTAATATTCTTTTACAGCATATCAACATATTCCTGCAAATATCTTAGCAGTGTGATAATGGCTGTTCCCCACCTGTAAGTAATAGGACTTCATTATGGGGAACCTATAAGTTATTTTATATATTCCAAAAGCCTTTCAGAAATCATGCACTATAACATGCATATATAGGCCAAAAACAATTATATGACTATATAAGCCATAATATGACTGGTATATAGGCCAAAATGACAGATTACTTTTTGCTTTGGATTAGAAATAGCATTAAATCTTGGTTACACTGGTAATATTTCTCATTCAGATATAGCTGGAAGCCTTCCCAATCTACTCCCAAAGATCAGCTGTGACCCTTCCCTTTACGTATTTCCTTCACTTCACTTTCCACATGATACTGACAGGATCTCCTTATAAGTCTCTCTGAAATATAAACAATGATCTTCCAACTTTTCTTGAAAGCTTCAAACTTATTCTTGCCCTCAGGATCTTTTTAATTTGCTATTTCTGTTTGGATTGCTCTTCCCCCAGAAATTCAAAAGGCTTGCTTCCTTCTTTTATTAAAGTCTCAGCTTGATAACACTTTCTCCCCTATCTTTTATCCTGGTTTATTTCCATCATGGCATATTATTCACATACATCTTTGTGTTTATTCATTGAAAGTTTGTCAGACTAGGGGCGCCTGGGTGGCTCAGTCGGTTGAGCATCCGGCTTCGGCTCAGGTCATGATCTCATGGTTTGTGAGTTCGAGCCCCACGTCGGGCTCTGTGCTGACAGCTCAGAGCCTGAAGCCTGTTTCAGATTCTGTGTCTCCTTCTCTCTCTGCTCCTCCCCTGCTCGTGCTCTGTCTCCCTCTCTCTCAAAAATAAATAAACATTAAAAAAAAATTTAAAAAAAAAAAAAAAAAGAAAGTTTGTCAGACTAAAGTTATATGAGATCAGGGACATTGACTATCTTTTCTCTACTGTATTCCTAGTGTCTAGGAAAATCCTGGAACATAACAGGTGCATAATACTTGAAGGAATTTGTAAGTGTTTAACAACATTTATGATATGGAGGTTAAAGTAAATTAAGATGACCATTATACCCATCTTCAGATTCTATATTATAGTTATGTTTAATCAGGAGCCTAAACAAATCTGAAGTGATTTAAAACTACTATAGATTCAGGGCACCTGGGTGGCTCAGTCAGTTAAGTGTCTGACTTCGGCTCAGGTCAGGATCTTGCTGTTTGTGAGTTCAAACCCCATGTCGAATTCTATGCTGCCAGCTCGGAGCCTGCTTCAGATTCTGTGTCTCTCTCAAAAATAAATAAACATAAAAAATAGATATAAAAATAGATATACTTGTTATTTACTTTGATATATTTATTTGCTTTTAGTTATTTCTATGGGCATCATATAACAGTAACTCAAGGTAGTTAATTATTTAATCTACTTGTTAGACCTAGAAAGATTTTCATGATTATGATTCAGGTCCTGATTGAAGTAGATTCTTAGAAATGAAGTGAAATTTCTTCAAATCACACTTTATAAATGACAGGGTGGTATTCTGACCACTCTTCTGGCTCTAGATCTAGTGTTTTTTCTACCTATCAGATGACTTGAAAATACTCAAAAATCCTCTTTATTATAATAAGATTCTTTTTTGCTACATTGTTTCTCCATTTGAAAGCACCATCTATTGGCATATTCAGTGAGTCATTATACATAAACTGGCTTCTGATGGTTTAAAAGATTTTATCTTACCACAAAACTCTCTTTGGTTTGAATGTATAATTTTAATTATGAAATATGTCAGATATATGTAGAGTAACATAAAAGATTTCTGTGTATCCACCAATAAAGAATAAAAAGTTGCTAACATTAAAGAAAAAAAAAAAAAAAGGCAGGTATGAACCCTGCCTTTGTGTTGTCCTTTTATCATAGAACAATGTAGCAAGATTGTCACATGATTGGTACTTCTAGTAAGTGTTGAACTTTTCATATGACAAAACAAAGCAAAAAACAATTTGGTAATGAGTTTGATGTCCTTTATTCCAGGGAAGACAATCCATGGATTAGGGGATTACGGTGCCTCACAAACTGTTAAACACCCTTCCCAAAAGATTTTGGACAAGAGCGTGTTCTAGAGAAGATTAGGAGAAGCAGCACAGAAATAGGACATGATTGGCCAGAAGGTTGAGGGATTTTCTTATAAAGCTAGCAGGCCATGTTTTCTAGATAAGATAAGTTAACTAAAAGCTGAGTTAGAAGATTGTGATTGGTGTAAATTAGGTTTCTTGAGGTAGGTGTTTCCTGTAGGTGCAGGCTGACTTAGGTTTAGATTTATGACTTGGGCCAGGCCACTAGAGCAGCCTCAGTTTTGTGTGTCCTGATACAAATTAACTTTAACAAATTAAGAGTCTGTAATTGGCAGTTACATGTGTTAGCTTCAAAGTGAGAAAATAAATTATCAGACATTTTTTATATTCACAAGTACATGCCAATGAGTGACATGCCATTAGTTGTAATTTGTAATTTTACTGAGGCTTACATGCAACCAACCTATCCCTTGTTTTTATAAGAACTAGTAGAAGGGACTTAGTGCATAAACCTAGCTAATTGCCTCTGCATCCAAATCTCAATAACTTTGTGTTCTAATCTCTCACAAATCACACTCTTGACTTCTTTATTGCATAGATGTATTAACGAACAAAAATATCCTGTAAGACCTCAGGTTTTAGCTTCAGGTGTTAGCCTCCAAAAATATTTAGGGGCAAGTAAAATATTTAACAATCATCTTAGAGTAAATGGCTCTGTCATTAAGGCATATTTATTCATGTGTTTAATACATTTCTTGGACATTCACTATGTGACAGACATTTCCCTGAGTCTTAAACTGACCCAGAAAACTCAAAGGCTTTGGGAGGAGATACATGTCAACATAACAAATACAGTATATGTATCCTCTGTTGTCCAGCTGAGAAGAGGAAGCCCTAAGTCAGCTTGCAGAAGTTGTGTGAGGGAAGGAAGGCCCCACAGAGGATGGCAGATAAAATGAGGGAAGGCATTAATAATTTGTATAAAGGCACAGTGAAATGAAAGATTTTGTCAGGTTTGGGGAACTGCACGTGTCTGGATAAAATGGGTGAGTAGTTCAGATGAGGTTGAAAAATTAGACAATTTTTCATCGTCAAAGCTTCAAAATTATTTTAAGCAAGATAATATGTATGTAAATCAAGTTTTTCTGTAGAAATTTCAGATCATATACTTGAATATATTTAGGTACTATAAAGTGTGCTTTTAAAAAGTCAACTTGTGAAATAAAATGTGTGTGTTAAGCGCTAAAGTAAAACACTGAAATCTCTTTTCAAGGTTTTAGTGGCAACGCAAATTGGTTAAAAATGTAATGTTTCCAAAATGTATGTAAAGGTTTATAACTGTATAGTGATGGGGAGGAAAAATTGGTAACTAGCGAGGAAATTTCCGTAGTTAACTGGACAGATCTGTAGCTCTTCTGTGTGAAGAAATAAATATCGTGGTCATTTCTAATAAGAATAGTTGCTAAGGTGTGCAGTTTTTTGCAGAGGAGTGAATGGTTATTTTTTAAAGTTAATGCCTTCCGCTTCTTTCTTAAAAAGAAAAAAAAAAAAGGTGGGGGTAGCGGAGAGGGATGACGACCTCCATTAGACCGCGGTGCCTCGCATTTTTCTGGCTGCGGACGAGGCTTGCTGGGCCTGCGCGAGGCGGGGTCGACGGTGACGCGCCCTTGCGCCGCAAGGCATTGTGGGGAGCTCGGGCCCGCGAGTGAGGTGGTTGGAAAGCGAGGTGGGGGCGGCCGTTTGTTTTCTCGTGGTCTCGAACTCGCGCGCTCTCGCCCTCCCCCCCCCCCCACCCCCGACAAGCGGCGGGGTGGAGGAACGGCGGCGGTGGCAGCGGCGGCTGTAACATCGGACACACGTCTGTCTCCTCTCCGGCGAACCGGTTCCTCTTCCCCCTCCCTCTCACTGTTTGTTGTGTGTTTGATGTGTTAAAGCAGGAGCGAGAACGCGAGCAGCGCCATGAGCAACACTACCGTCGTCCCCAGTACTGCGGGCCCGGGCCCCAGCGGCGGGCCCGGTGGCGGCGGCGGTGGCGGCGGAGGCGGCGGCACCGAGGTAATCCAGGTGACTAATGTCTCCCCGAGCGCTAGCTCTGAGCAGATGCGGACCCTCTTCGGTTTCCTAGGCAAGATCGACGAACTGCGCCTCTTCCCGCCAGAGTGAGTATCGTCCACCATCACCGTTTTTACTAACTCCTCCCCGTTCGGGGCCTAACTACACCATTTCCTAGGCCCTTGTCGACGCTCCCTTGGACCAGGTTGCTTTAGTTGAGGCAGGCTGTTGATTTACTTGTGAAAGAAACTGCGTATTAGGCTTAACGCAAAGAAGCGAAGACAGTGTTTTGGGGATTAAAGAGGCACAGCCTTTTAAAATCTCAGGATTTGGGGTTTTTTCTTAAATTGTGCCAACGTGGTCGTTCTTTGAGCATAGAGGAAGGCAAACTAAATTTTATGAATTTTGTATATAGTTTTTTTTTTTTTAAGTCAGATGTTTGAGTTCTTTGAAAAGTAACAAAATTATTCATTCCTATGTTAATAATGAAGTTTGTTGTCAGTTCACTTAACTGTTATGTATTGCCGTTAACTGATTCTGGCGCAGTGAATATATTTGAGTTAATATTCTTTGACAATTCAGTGAGCCTTAATACTTAATTTTTTTAATGACAAAAATGGGTTATAGCCGGAACGTAAGGTTTTCTTTTGTTTAAAAAACGTACACCTTTATGTTTCACAATTGTTCTTGAGAGGAATTTAATAGAATGTTAAATTTTTGAATTTCGATTGATGGCTTTTTGTTTTTATTCTGTTGTCTCATTGCGAAAATATTAAATGAGTGGATTAATTGCAAAGAAAAAATAAAGCTATGAAGTAAGCTACGTGATAAATACTAGAACCAACATTTGAAATAAAATGGTGTGCTCTTTGTGAAGAGTGAAAATTCAAATATTACTGTCTAATGAACGCAGGGTACCCGCTGTACATTGAGAGTTTTATGATGTCACTTAAGTACTAAACAGGAAATTGGAATCCTCAAGGAATCCACTGTTGTGGCTGTAATAAATCATTAAGTACATTTTTACTCTAAAATAACAGGTTGACTATACTGCAGTATTAAGTATTTTGCATATTTCATCACTTTCTGCTTAAAATATTTTCAAATGATTTCTTAGTGTTTTCAGATTGGTGTGTTTAATTTTCGGGAAATATTCATGCAGAGAGATGCTTGATTTTCACAAAGTGTAGAATTCGGGGAACATTTTGTTATTTTGAATGGAAACTTGACTGCCTTTGGTAATGGAGGGCAAATAGCTTTAATAATATGAGCATACAAAAATATTTTATTCCATTTTCCCACGACATACCATTTATCAAGTTGTTAGTGAAATTAATAAACAGTAAAAAGGCAGAAAATGAGAATGACAGATGTGATTTTTGTAATCATGTTATTTCTTGAAGTATTTGACATACTGGATTGATTATGAAATAATTCTTTCCAGTCTGACAAGTTATTAAGAATATCGTTACAGTTGCTGACTTTAGAATGTTTTGTTAGTTTTGAAAATGCTGTTCTTATGATGCGTTTATAAACAGATGACAGAGGTATTGGCTGTTTACTGGTTCCTCTTTTACCTAATGAATGATCAACATCTTAGAATCATGATGGACCAGAGTCTGACTTCTTTGCTTTATTATCAAAGGAGTAGTTCCATCAGAAACAGAATAACTGATGTGCATCAGATAACATGATCTGGAGTGCTGTGCATTAAGAACTCTTTTCCCTGTTTTGGGAAGAGAGCAGATAAATATTGACACATTTTTGCTCTTTGATCCCTTCATATATATTTCTACATATAATTTTCTCATCTGAAACTGTAAGGTTACAATGTAGTAGATGCTAATATTACCTTAGTGGCCTTCGTGATTTGAATAGTATGGATGTAGATTCCTACTTATGTTGATTTAATGTTGTTAACGTAAGTCTCAGTTGCTAATCTGACCTGCATGATTTGGAAATACTTTATGGACAGTTTCTGTAAGCTTACTACAGTTTTCGGCGGTAGCTTGCCAGGGATAATGTGGTATGGAATCTGACATAGAACTCCAGAAAGGTTCATCATTCCAAAATATTCAAAAACTCTACTTTTTTACTTAGAGAATAATATTGAATGGTTCAGAATATATAAAATCTATTGTAAACACATTTGCCACTTTTTTAAGGAGGTAAATGTATTTTCTGTTTTCCTCAAAAGGCATTTATATTCACCTTGAATTCTTTTCACCTAGAGGTATACCTATGACATGCTTATTTCCTTTTGTTACTCAGATGTCACCTAATCAGAGAAACTTTCCCTGATCACCCTGTATAGAAATAAAACACTGCTGCTTCCTGCTTTCTCTGTTCAACTTAACTGCTTTGTTTTTCTCTAAAGCCCTAATTACCAACTGACAGGTTAGGTTTAGCTTCCTCCCTCTTTTAGAATATGTGGCCTCTTGTGTCACCAGCATCACCTGGGGAGCATGACAGCCCTAACCCACCACTGCTGACATGCTGATTTATAAATGCCTATTGGCAGGGGCTAGGGAGATTCTAGGACCTGGGATTATGCCAAACATTTCAGGGACAATCTCCTCAAGAAGGTTTCTCCCTTTGTTTCATTATTGAGTCCCCCTCTTGGTTCTTTTAAGAAAATCACCGGCCTCTAATTTTACCCAGTGATAATAATGTTTCATAAAAAAATAATATTCTAACCCTTTCTTTGGTATGACAGCCATACTGCTATTTGAGAAGCTTCTGTCGGTGTTCACTCACTCTCTTTTAAAGGAAAATAGCTAATTTGATTCTGTTTGTTCCTAAATTGCATATTGGAAACTCAACATTGTCTGAATGTCTAGTATATGCTAGATGCTTTCCTATTTTATCTGAGCCTGTTTTACGAAGAGTGAACTGAAATTCACATAGTTTGTTTTGCACTCCCAAACTACTTTACCAGTGTCAGAACTAGCATTTCAACCCCAGTGTTGTGATTGTCCTTCACTGCTTTGCTTGATAAGGATTTCCATTATTTAGCCAAGCAACTTATGAGTGGAATCATTCTTTTACAGTTAGTAGGTATTCTTTAAATGTGTGGTTTTAGTGTATTTCAGAATGGAGAATATAACCAGAGAGTTCATTGGGTTAATGATCCCAGGGAAGCATGTGTCAAAGTTACACATTAAGTTGAAGGTTCACATCAGTAACTTAAATAACCAAAAATAGATTATTTTTCTATAGTTACCAAAAGACTTTATTTTCAAGTGAAGCCATAGCCAAGTAGACCCAGCTCCATAACTATAGCAGACTCTGATGTAGTATATATTTGATACTTCAAGTCGCTGAAAGTTAATTCACTATTCACAAACTCACATGGAACTCATTTGCTTATCCCAACTGGAGAACAAAAATAAAATTAGTTTTCTTTCACAGCAAAAAAAAAAAAAACCGTAATACATTAAATTTCTGAGGAAAAGTTTACAAACCTTGTAACAAAAAATATATTAGAAAAAATTAAAAGTATGGTACATGTCATGAATTTGAGTGTTATTGCACAGGGGCTATGCTAATCTTCTATCATTCCAATTTTAGTATATGTGCTGTGGAAATGAGCACCAAAAATAAGTATATCAGGGGTAATAAGTATAAGCAACAGAATAGTTTCGTAACGTTATCTTTAAAAACTTTTTTTTTTAATTGAATGCAACATTTTACTGTATTTCTTTGTAACTAAATAAGGACACAAGGAGAGGGCATATTAGGGCAAGAGAGTCATATTTTCAGGTGAATGTTAACATTGTCACTGACCTGTTGTTTTGGGAGCCTAAGAGATGCCTTTGTTTATGATTGTATGCTCAAAATTTTCCACCCAGAAATGGTTTGGTTAACAGTATTAAAGTGGGAGTTGAAAAAGTGTTATCGGTGGCCTAAACTAGTTATCATACTTTAGTTGGCATGTATATTAACAGTGGATCTTATGAATCAAAGCCCTCCTACAAAAGGGATTCTCAGATTCATTAGGCTTGATGAAAAACAGAAATCTGAATTTTCTTTGTGCATCCCAAAAGATTTGGAAACAACCCTTAGAGGACACTTTAAAAAACAGTGGAAAAATACTACCACTCTGTACCTAAAGGCAAAAGCATCATACAGGGCTCAATTTTTCCTATCTTGCTTCTCAGTTCTTTCCAACAGCCCTGCTTCATCTATATTAATTCTTACACGATTATATTTTTGGAAGTGGTACTTGCACAAAATTCTAAGGTATGAAAATTAATTTCAGGGGCGCCTAGGTGGCTCAGTCAGTTAAGTGTTGGCTCACGTCATCTCGTGAGTTCAAGCTCTGCGTCGGGCTCTGCTGGCAGCTCAGACCCTGGAGCCCACTTCAGATTCTGTGTCTGTCTCTGCCCCTTCCCTGCTCGTGCAACACACATGCTCTCTCTCTTTTTGTCTCAAACATAAAAAGAATTTAAAAAAATTAATTTCAGGCATCAGTCTGAAACTAACATGCTATCTTATTAGTATGTGTCTTTTATTAATAAATTCTAAGTGAACATAGAAAAGTGTACCCGTGGGTCCAAATAGTAATGGTTTTAAAAAAGATCTTTTGAAGGGGGGGGAGATGAATTATTTGCCCTTCTGTGTTGTCTTACTGTGACTGTCTTTTCCATAGTATTTAATTATTCATGTTTTTAGCTTCCCACCACTTACAGGTTTGATATAGCTAAATAATAGCTGCAAGCAATAGCTGTAATATTGCAATGACATGAATGGATAGAAAAAATACGAAGCATTTTAATTGCTGAATTAATGGAAATACACTGTGAACACGTAGGCAGTATTTCCTAATTTTCTTATAAAAAGAACTGTTCACTGGGTTGATGTTTTTTAACAGCTTATTGTATAGTCATTTTCTCCTTTAGTCAGATGACAGTGTCAGAGAAATAGTAGAGATCACTTTTCCAGCAATTTAAGTGTCTACTACTTCCCAAGCCATCGTGGTAGGTGTTAAGAATGAAATGATAGCATAATTTAAAGAACTTTTTAATTTTGTGCTAAAAAGGTGGATATGTAAGAAATACAAAGTGATACACTTTCTAAAAGTGATGCTATTTCTAAAATTGTTGAAAGGACATTCTTTCCACTACTATGGGTGCAGCATTGTTAAATTATAGACCAGTAGTGCTTCACATTAAAAAGATAAAACACCGTGTGCACATTAAAAACACTGTATCCTTTCAAAAACATTTGGCATTAAGCTTCTGTAATAAGATAGCTTAAATTCCCTTTGGATGTACTTTATCAGCTGTGCTTTGAACCTAAATTTGGGTATGTGCTTAGTATATGGGCAGTGCCTTTCAGGAAACATTAAAAGTTCTAATGGGTTTGAGTTCTTGAGCTATTATATCTTCATGTTAGTGCTTAAATTATGAGGAAAATCCTTGCCACAACAAATGCTTATCTGAAATACCTAGTGTAGCCAAATCTGATGTAATTACATTTTTATGTACACACGAAAATCTAATTTACTAGAAAAGTTAGCAGCAAGCCCCATTCTAGTAGCATTCCAATATATTTTAGGATTTACTTTTTCATTATTGAGTCTTAAAATGCAATTGGCTGTTATAATAAAGCAGTCGTGCTTTACTCTGGGTGCATGTTAAAATCGTCACGGAGAATTAAAGAAGGAGGAGGCATTCAGTACTTCAAAGATCTTGATTTAGGGGCGCCTGGGTGGCTCAGTCGGTTAAGTGGCCAACTTCGGCTCAGGTCATGATCTCACGGTCCGTGAGTTCGGGCCCCGCGTCGGGCTCTGTGCTGACAGCTCAGAGCCTGGAGCCTGTTTCAGATTCTGTGTCTCCCTCTCTCTCTGCCCCTCCCCTGTTCATGCTCTGTCTCTCTCTGTCTCAAAAATAAATAAAGGTTAAAAAAAAATTTTTTTTTTTTTTAAATAAAAAAATAAAAAAAAAGATCTTGATTTAATTTGTGTAGAGTGGGGAACCTGGGTTGTTTTGTTTTTTTGTGTTTTACCCCACTGGTGATTACTACTGCTTTAGGGCATTGGTTCTCAAATAACTTTTGGTGTGGGGTTAAGAGAAAAATCCTCCTCTAATCTTTGTTACCCTGCCATAAGTTGCACTTCACTTGTTACCCCTATAAAAACAATTAACTGAGGGAATTTTTGAATTATTTGTGTAATACTTGGCGTTGGAGTACTGTAGAAGTGTACACATTTTTTGTGTGTTTTTCTGAAGGTGGTCTGAGTAAGGCAGCCTTAATTATTTATAATGCCTAGGAGTTTTAACATGCTGTAGGTGAAAGAAGACGGCATTTAGTAGTCAGGTCAAGAAACTGCTTGATTGTCAAAAAGATGTACCTTCTTGCAATATTCTTTTATCCCTGAAGTGGAAATTTTTTTGTGTTTTTTACTCTGAAAAGTTACCAGTAATGAAAATTTTTCTAAACCAAAAGTAATTATTTTTACCTGTAATTAAAAAGTGGGTGGTATGGTATTAATGGAAAAGAATGTTGACAGTTTTGTGGTCTGCTCAGACTCTTGAGATTATAGTTACAAACTGTTTTTTAACTTGACACACTGTAAATTTAAATAGTGATTGTTTTTCTCTACATGCAATTTGCTAGGAGCTCAGTGGGCGGTACCTTATTTGAAACGTCATTTTCTTTTGAAGTGGTTAAATAAAGTAATACATACGGTGGTATGTATTTTTATCTGCCTATTTTACTTTTGGAATGTTTGTGAGTCATACATTTGTGTTTTAGCTTATATTCTTTTTCTCTTTTTTTATGTTATTTGCTTATTTTTTAGTGATTCACCTTTGCCAGTCTCTTCCCGTGTCTGCTTTGTTAAGTTCCATGATCCGGATTCAGCAGTTGTGGCACAGCATCTGACAAACACTGTATTCGTTGACAGAGCTTTGATAGTCGTACCATATGCAGAAGGTTTGTGCTTTGTTTAACTACCTATGAGGGCATCCTATGATGACCATCTACCTCAGTATAGTTGTAGAGTGAGCGTTAGTAGCATGTTAGAAATTTAAGCTTTTAACATTTTGAAACCCTTGTTATACTGCAGTCTATATTTTTACTTGCAGATTTTTTTAATTCTAAAAATTAGAAATCAAGCCTGTTTTTATAAGATATTTAACTTTTTGCATTCTTTTAAAACATTTTAAGTTCATTAAAACCATATCCCTATTGTAATTCCTTAAGATATATCTACTTAGTTAATGTTGAGTTTTATGAAAAAGTCCTGAAGGTGAATGGTTCACTCCATGCACATTTATGTAGAAACCTTCAAATAAATGCATGATGTTATTTCTGTTTTGAATATGACTAGGTTAGTATTATTTATGTAGTACTTCTTCTCACAGATAACTTAAAAAAAAAAAATCCCACATTGAATTCCAGTATACCAAGGGTTGCAATGATTTTGGTTTTTATGAAAGTTGAAGATTTCCTATAGCTTAGGTGCCAGCTGGGCACTGGGTGAATTGTTTTTATGCCAGATTTTCTTGTTCATTCTTGCTATATTTTCTAGATATCTCTAAATAATAAATTCTTCTCTCTGTTATTTGTGTGTGTGATTTTTGTAGTGGAGAAGGCAAATGCAAAACTCTTCCAGATGACTGAAAAACAGTGGGTCCTCTGCAGCTACAGGGGATTCTAGACATTAACTAAAGGCCAGCAAGCACTCAAGTCCCCCAAGTGTTTTCCTGGTGTAACCATTTGTTAACTACATTTTCTCTCTTTTTACATTTTAGGCTGTTAACGTAATTTGACAGAAAAATAATGAGCAGGGTTTTTGGATCTAAAAAAGCCACTGTGACAAGACAGCACTATTTTAATTCCATTTTGTAAAATTTTCTGAGACCTTTTATAATTAGTTTGTTCCCAATGTACTGCTACTTTATTTGCTTTTTGTTACTATAAATTTTGATCAAAGAAATCACTGAAATATGATAAAATTACTGGATTTTAGGCTAATAATTTAACATATATACTGACCAGAATTTAAATGCTTTCCCCTTAATGAACTGGTCAGTGGAAGCAGAATCTTGATATTGTTAACTTTAGATGCTATCTTAGATCTTGAATACCAGTGTGAACATTTACACCATACCTTGTAAAAGTTGTGAACTGTCTAGTCCTTAAAATTTAGAAGAATTGCCTTTGTGGTTTTCTAAAGAAATCAAATTGCATTCTTAGATGGATTAAGGCATGTTATGTAATAATAGTACATCTATCTCCATGATATTAAAGTGTGTGAACCCTATTTTAAGGTTTTAAATTATATATGTGCTGATAAACGTTTGAGTTTAGTGTGTTTTGATTAAGCAATTTCTCTTATATCAGTGTGCCTGTTGTAGGGTAAGACTTAACACCAAGAGAAAATTTCCAGAATTCAGATTTAGGATAAGTAAAATGCAGTTTTTGAAACAAGGTTCAAATCATGTGAGTAATGTGCAAAACTATAGTTAGGCTTTAAATTTAAAGAATTCTTACTGTCTAAGTATCATAGTTCCCAAGTCCTGAACATAATACAGTATATCATATAACTGGCTTTCTTAAATATTGTTAGGCCATAGTAAACTTTCTAGTGTCTGTTATGAAAATGAAATGTTTAGGAGTGTATATAGAATTACAGAAGTATTTAGTTCCAGTATCTGTTTTTGGTGTATTTAATTCTTGGTATGATATGCTGTATTAATGTTGCCACCGTTAAATAACTGATGTACTCAATCCCTTTGTCACCATTCACCCTAGTTTTAGCTCTTACACTTTGGTGTTGGCTCTTGGTCAGTGTTTCAAAACAATAGACACAAAGTCTACGGTAAGGAATAGTCTTAATTGGTAAAAACTGAGATAGCTGGATATGGAAGGAACTCTTAATAGTAATGGATTTGGGGGTTATTTAGGTTCCTTGGTTAATGTTTGTTTCTTTTGTCTGTTTCTTTTTCTTTCATTTCTACACATTCATGCAGTATTTCATGGTTCTATCAAAGCAGCAGTAAAAAAAATACTCTTGACGCATGAAAATTAACTGGTGAGGGGCCTCATTGCTATTTTTAAATTGTAGTTTTATTTTTAAATAGTCTTTTTTAAATCAGAGGATCAGATGCATGACTTTTTTTTTAATGGATGCAGATCTTCTATCAGGTGTCTCACAATATATTCAAGAGGATGTTAGTTTGCCAGAAATATGTTGCAAATGCACTAATTTGAGTAAGATGTTGATACTTAATATTATCCTCTTGAGACATAATTTTGCATGCAAAATTATCCCATAATCTTTGTAGGTTTGTTAATATTGATGCATTAATGCCCTATATCTAAATGATCTTCTCCCCCCACCCCTCCATAACTCTTGGTATCTAAATTGATGACAGCTCTGACACAAGCAAGATAACAGTGCTGTGTAGTATACATTTGTTTATATTATCGGCACTTCTCAGTATAGGTGGAAGGAACCATTACCTTTATTTAACAGTGGTTTTTCTTTTTTGTTGTTGTGTTTTACAGTTCTTTTCCCTGGTTCAGCCTGAACTATATACCAGGCCCTGCTGAAAATACCACCCAACAGTTTTCTTCTGCAGCTTATCCAGTTTCTCTTAAGTGCCCTGTACATATTGTATGTTTTATGATGAGATGCAGTTTCTTAATATGTATTACAGAAATACTACTGGTATTTGCAAATATGTAGTTTAATTGTATTATTGAACTCTCATTTTGGGGGCTTGGGCACATTAACAGATTAATCCATCTGTATAGGGCTTTTGCTGTTGGATAGAATTTAAATTGTCTACATAAATATTTGTCTTAGGACCCTTAGATTTTATCTGAATACACAGATTAGGCTTTAAAAACAGACATACATGTTGTTTTTGGCTTTAGGAGTTTGGCTAAGTTAGCTTTTGAACTGACACTCATGTAGCAGCATTTTTGGTATGGTTAGCATGGCACATGTTGGAACATAAAGCATTTTACTATACAGGTAAGGAATGTGCCATGTTGTTTTACCTATTCTCTCTCTCTCTTACTCACTTTCACACACATCCTGTGTGTATTCAGAGACCTTCAGAAACATTCATATTCATTTTCATGAGTCAGCAAAAGCCCTACGCTTGATTCCAACAGAATATTTCCTTTACATACTTTTCTTCTCTTAATTTTTACAAAATTTGTATGGTAGGTGTAAAAGAAAATCATAGTAACTGTACCATATTATTAACCCCTAAATCAAACTTTTTTTGTCTTGTGTATCTTGATTTTTCTGTGTGCTTTATAGTGAAGCAGCCGACACGAGTCGTTGTTCATAAAACAGCTTTTGAAAGTTGAGAGCACACCCCTGGAGAACCGACTGTGCTTGCTTACGTTTGGTTCATGACTTAAAAATCGAGTACAGGTGATGAAATCTTGGCAGTGTTAACAAAAAAGTAGTGTGTATTGTGCTATTTTTTTTTTACTCTAGAAACTTAACCATTTGTAGAGAAAAAGGAAACAAATTTTCACACATTGAAGTTTCATTCTGACATAAAATTAATGATAAATAATCATAGAAGTCAAGCTTTATATTTTAGCGAACATAAGTACTTTTCAACAAACTCAGGTGGTGTATCAGGGAGACATTTTCTGGGTGTTTTTGTGTGTTTTCTGTCTTGCAAAAGAGTGTGTTCTAATGCAAGGATGTTTCTCTGCAGGAGTTATTCCTGATGAGACTAAGGCTTTGTCTCTGTTGGCACCAGCTAATGCAGTGGCAGGTCTTCTGCCTGGTGGTGGACTCCTGCCTACCCCTAACCCACTTACCCAGGTACTAGTTTCATTGAATTCTTAAAGGATAGAAAGGAACACAGAATTGTGGATAAACCTAATCGTATTTGAGCTTTTTAAGTGCTGTTACGATCAGTGCACAGTATTGTAAAGCCTATAATGTAATCGTAGATACTAGGGAGAACATCTTGAAAATTTACATTTTAAGAACATTCTGAAAATCACAAATCTGTTATATTTGGTTTTGCCACTCTCAGAATAATTCATAAGGAACAGTTGGGGGTGGGGGGGGGGAACCTCATGAGGCATAAGACTTCTGTTGAACATGCTATTAAAAATAGTATGTTCATTTGGACCCAGAAGGAAAGGTGAAATTCAGACTATTTTTTTCTTTCTCAGTGCCCTTTTGATCTTTACTCTTATGGGGTTTGAATTAAGTACATGGCTTGAAATAAAGATGAATTCTTGATGGAGATTTTTAACATGGGGAAGATGAAATAAAGTTGGAGAAAATTTTTGGTAGGTAATGTTTCTCATCGTGATTGGATACTGTAAGAAGTATCTCATTTTAGGACTGAAAGCACTTCAAATTGCATGTGTCCTTATTCAGAGATTATAACTGGTCAGTGAGTGGTTTCACAGGTAATAGTGAACAGCGAGCTTCAACTAGAATTTTATAAATAATAGCATTTTTTCTGTTATTTTACCTGTCTAAAGAGTTCAGTTAACTATTAAGTGACTGGTATGGTACCAGAAAAGGATGACATTAGGAATTCCCATCTTTTTGAATATGACGTTGTCACTTAGCTCCTAATTTTTACTTACAAAATGAGGATCTGGGTAACTTGTAGGTAGATATCTTCGATATATAAAATCTGGTAATAACTAAGGCAGATATTTTTATAGTAATAGTAGCTATATTTTAATTGTTCTCTGTAAACAGTTAAAGTACAGACAGTTTGGTACCTTTTATTTATTAAATATTACTAGAAGCTAGGAGAGCTTTTTGCACAGTTCTTACAAAGAAAGTCATACTGCCTGTAGAGCTACAGGACTTTGCGTGGTTTGCATCTATTATTGATTAGAATCATGTCAGGCAAGAGAGAAAAGCACATAGTAACTTGAATAGGAGAAGTTTAATATAAAGAGTTACTAGTAACAGGAGATTACTTAGTGCAACCCCAATGAATACAGTAACCACAGGTTTAAGAAGCAACCGTTACTTCTAGAGCTGAGGAAGAAAGAACGCAAACACATTAGTTGAGGGTATTCTTCTTCTCTCCTAAGGCTAAGTTTCACACCTCTTTCAGAAAGGATGCATAGCACAGAAATTCTCTGGGGTGCCCACAGAACTTATAAGAAGGTGCCCAAGAAGATGGCACCAAAACTCACTAAAAAGATGAAAACCAACCACTGGGCATCCCCCTGCAGTGACAATCAGAAAGGGGACATAGGAACTAGGAAGAGAAACCCCTTCCACAGTGTCTTTCTAGGTCCCCCTACAGGTAAAGCTTAACATCATGCCAGATGTCAAGAGAGAAATATTTATAAGCGTGCTACTTCCATTATCACAAAACAGGGCAAGGACAGTGGATTTGGAGCTGAGAAGCAGTAAATATTTAGAATTGTTAGCACAAGAATATATTACATTTTTTAAAATACTCTTCTAACTTCTGGCCATAGGGATAAATGTGCCGTAATAAGTGAAAATTGAGGCTACTGTATATTGTGGGGGTAGGCAAACTACAGCCTTTGGGCAAGGCCCCCATTTTTGTTAATTTTTATTGGAACACAACCATGCCCATTTGTTTAGTATTATCTTTGTTTTGAAGCTTCAGTGGCATAGCTGAGTAGTTGCAACAGAGCCCACATAGCTACGGACTTCAGTTAGTTACTACATTGTCCTTTAAAAGAGGGGGGAAAAAGTTGACCCCTCGCATAAGATACAAAAATTAAATTTTAAATAAATAAAATTTGAAATTTTACAGATTGGCGCTGTTCCACTGGCTGCTTTGGGAGCTCCTACTCTTGATCCTGCCCTTGCTGCACTTGGGCTTCCTGGAGCAAACTTGAACTCGCAGGTACAACTTAAAAGCCTTCCAATTTTGAGCTCATTTTTATAATTAAAGAATTTGTTCCACTAACTGTTATGTTTGCATTTCCAGAACAGGAAAAAACTGATTGCTGTAGTGTAGTATTACTGTCTTTTATATAAACTTGTGAATGAAAGGTTTAAAAGGTTACTGCACTAATAGCCGCTTAACCATTAGAGAATTTCTCGTTTTATATAGTTCAGAGTAGTTTCACAAGAAGCCAGTACATCATTATGTTACGGAGTCAGAGTAAATAGTCATGAAAGGATGGGAACATAGATTCATAATTCATGTTCTTGTTATCTACTCCTTTGGAAAGTTTGTTTTCTCTCACTTTAATTTGGCTAAACTTTTTTCTCAAGTCCTTATATTGTGGCAATCTTGCATTACACTGCCTAAGCACTTGGAGTTCTGTTTTACATTTTTCTTTGAAATGTTACCTCCTCAGAGTCTTAAAATAAGCAGGAAGTAATTGTTTTATAAAACCTAGACTGTTCAGCATTATGATATTCATATTTCATATTTAACTTGGTAAAGCAGCTCAACTTAATGTGACATGTTTCACTGACATTATATTTCTGTTGGTTACCATTGATTGTGCCTAAAATAACGTTACTTTTTGGAGGTTGGCCAGAGCATTCTAAGACATTCAACATACTGAAAAAAAAAAAAGCAATCACTTATTTTATGTATTCTCACTGTTATATTTTTGTTTTTGCAGTCTCTTGCTGCAGATCAGTTGCTGAAGCTTATGAGCACTGTTGATCCCAAGTAAGGATTTTTTTCTGTATTTCCATTGGTGATAATGGATATAGTATGTGAATGTCTGGAGAAGTTACTTTTTGATAGTTAGAAAGTTATCTCAAGTTGTAGAATACATAATTCTGTTTTCTAGAAACAAGGAGAAAAATTCAGAAGTAAGCCCATCCGTAAAGGGTTTTGTGTTCATATAATTTGAGTCTTTCTGAACAATTGTAAGTACTTTCTGCCAGGATGACCAGAAAGGAGCTACATGTTACCTTTAGTTAATTTTTTTGAAAGATGTATACTGAGTACCTGCTATAAGTCTGTACCTTCATAGCATTTATACTGTAGTCAGAAAGGGAGACATTTAAATATAGTAAAAGTATGTGCATCCAACAAGAGGAAGTACACAGGTGCTGTGGGGACTTATTACAAGGAGAACTTCATATTAAGATCAGAGAGGCTGAGCCTGGGGCATGAATAGTAGTAGATAGGGAGACAGCAGTGAAGGAAACAGTATCCCAGAGCAGAAGAGTAGTGAATGTCACATAATGCCAACATCTTTTCTTAGGTGCTTTGCAAGTTCTCTTTGTGCTATAAGTGTACATTCTCTAGTTGATATGTGGCAAAGTCCTGAGGTATTTTAATGGATAATTTCTTATGTTAAATTGAACTTAATGCTTTTCCTACTTAGTGAATTTTCACTATCAGCAAGTGGGAGAGCATGGAGTGAGGGAGAACAGAATCATTTGACTAGGGTAGTTGCCTTTTTTCTTAAAACTTATTAGATAAAATCTTAGCATGTACCTACCACCCAGCTTATAACCAGTACTGTTGAAATTTCTTGTGTACCCATTCTTGTTTACATTTCCCTCTCTCCACAAATAATTACTACTGTCCTACATTTGTTTCTAATTTTTTTTCTCACGTGTGTGTAAACTCTTGAGGTCCCATCTTTCCGGTCAGCAGTTCCATGAGTAACTTTGGTGTGCCATTGGCCTCTGCCTCATTTTCTGTCTATCCTCAACCTTACAAGTAATGCTCTTCCCCAGCAAAATTTTGCTGCTGTAGAAAGTTTTTAAATCATGAAAAATCGAAATCTTAATCTACAATCAAAAATCTACAGCATCTGCGTATTCCCATGTACTAGCATTTCTCAACATGTGCTTATGGAAAGTTAATGGGTGTTCAGCAAAATTAAGCAGGTATTTTTTCTTATTCCAGAGGTCTCTGAATCTTTAAAATGCAGATGCCATTGTCAGTATTGAAAAGGATACTATATTGTACGTGGTTTTACCAAAATTATTATGAAATTCTCTCCTCTTTTTCAAGTAGTATTTTCCTAGAATGATGATATATAAAACATTTGTACATTTATTTGAAATACTGTTATGCATTTTAAAATCCTTCAGATCTCAATTCTTGGTTCTGTTTCAGGTTGAATCATGTAGCTGCTGGTCTTGTTTCACCAAGTCTGAAATCAGATACCTCTAGTAAAGAAATAGAGGAAGCCATGAAGAGAGTACGAGAAGCACAGTCCCTAATATCTGCTGCTATAGAACCAGGTAAAGTATTGTAGGCATTTGTGTTGAAAATATATGATTGTTTGTGAAACTGATTCTTGCATAAGCTTGGAAATTTATTGAGTAATACTATAGTCTTTTTTTTTTTTTTTTTTAATTTTCCAAATTCTGATGAAAGATCATGTAATGGAGTGATCCTAGGCAAGGGGAGGGGACGTGTCACCTTGACATATTTGAGAATACCTGGGGATACCTAATTGTCATGCTGCTGGGTAGAGGGTCAGATTGTTACTAAACATCCTACAATCCTACATCCTGCCGGACAAGCACCATACCCCATCCCTCAAAGAATGATGCATTCTGAAATAATAGTGCCTAGATTTATGTTTGCCTGTGTTGGGATAGCCCAGTTGATTTTAGTCTTTAATTTGACCAAAAGAACCTACTAAAGATGCTTCTATTGTGACATTTGTTTAAAGAAAAGCAAATACCTAAAAATAGTACCTTATTCTTTGCAGATTGTCTTTTTGAGATGAAATGAATGGTTATCGTATTGTCTATTTATATAGACTGGATGTTTGGTCCTGATATTTTTTTCCCCCTTTAAGTAGCAATTTATTCATTTTTCACTCTTCTTAATGAAAGGTTTTACATGTGTACGGGATTAGGAAAATAGTTATAAGTATAATGTTGGGTAAATTAATACCAAGTGCTTTATGTCAGTTATTTAATCAACAGACTGTTAATTAATCCAAGGCCACAAGGCAAGCTGTAGACATAACTGGATCTATGACTACAAAGCTAGAATATCATGCTGTAACTTTCTGTGTTCATTGAAAATTAGTAACTAGAATTACTAAAAATAGTTTACTTATGAATCCCCCCAAGAATTTTGTTATTAATATTGACATTTGCAGTAAATTGAATTCTATTAATGAAATGGTCTAAGTGTGAAAGAAGTCTTCAGTCTCACTTTCATACAAACCATGTATGAAGAATGCAATAGCTTTATTTCTCTTAAGTCCCAAGTTAAAGGAATTGCTTATGTGTACTATTTAAAATCGAGGAAATGGGAGTCAAATCATTCTAGATCTGTCTCCTACACTTACACAGTTGAAAATTGGTGGCAAAGAGGAGGGATCAAACAGATTAAGACAGCTTGCTTACTAAAACCCAGTTCTATCTTGGGAGTATAGTGAGAACAGTGAACGAATCATGACTTTTTGGAATCAAAGGCCAAATATTGAACCTGTTTATCAACCACTTTAACATAACTGTATAGGAAATTGTTTAGCAGAGGAGCTTAGGCCTAAGTGGTAAAGAAAGAAGGAATATCTTAATGGACTAAGAACTAAAAATGTTTCTATTTCTATTATAAATCTATTAAAAATATGTATCTTGTAGTTAAGTGCTGGTTGGGAGGTGTTGTTAATATATAACACGTGAAAATAATTTCAATCTGGGTGAATTATGGCTATATTTGGGAAAGTAAACCTAGGAATGGAAAAAGGGACTCCTCACTTAGAGGATGAGAAAGGATCCTCATATAAAGGATTCTCTATAAAGAATGAGAAGGTTTAATCCTTTTCATCAATTGCTAATGGACATTACATTCACAGCCTTCCAAGTCTGGTGAAAATGAAATAGTGAAAGGAACTTTTGGCTAGCCGAAAATCAGAAGCCTGATTTGTATCTACCAAAAGCCTGGATAAAATGATCACATAACATTTAAGGATGGTATATGAAATCTGAAAATTAATAAATTCTTAGAATAACTCACGAACGGAAATAATCTTCCTATTTGATGATTTCTAAATACAGATTCCTTTTTTTAAAATGTAGATAAGAAAGAAGAAAAACGAAGGCACTCAAGATCAAGATCGCGCTCTAGAAGGAGGAGGACTCCCTCATCTTCTAGGCACAGGTTAGATTGTTTATGGTAGTTCACTGTACCACAGACAAAGATAATTTCTATACCTCACATCCTTCTTCATTTACTACCTTTTAACTTACTTAGCTCTTTGTTAAAGTGTGTTTTAGTAACTTCGCTTTAGTACAGTGTGTGAGTTCACATATGTGTACATGAAGAAAAGGTATGGGCTAAATAGATGATCGGTACTTTAAAACTCCAAAAAATCCAGGGATGGGAGGAAGGTACTGGGATTGGAGCACTGAATAGAGTTAGAACTATGGAAAAAACACTAGACTTGAAACTTTTGGCTTGAATTCTAGTTCTGATTTTTCACTAGACTCTTAACACTCATAAGTTGGAAGGTCATCACTCAACCTACAGATTGATTACCCATCTAATGCATGAATATTTGCAAATGATTTTCTATTCTTTTGGTAATAACCACCATACATCTCGTCTGAAAACCCTTTTAAGAATCTGTCATGTTCAGGGCGCCTGGGTGGCTCGGTTGAGCGGCCGACTTCGGCTCAGGTCATGATCTTGCGGTCCGTGAGTTCCAGCCCCGCGTCGGGCTCTGTGCTGACAGCTCGGAGCCTGGAGCCTGTTTCAGATTCTGTGTCTCCTCTCTCTGACCCTCCCCCATTCATGCTCTGTCTCTCTCTGTCCCAAAAATAAATAAAAAAAAAAACTTTAAAAAAAAAAAAAAAAAGAATCTGTCATGTTCACTGTAGTGGGTTCAAGTGTTCCAAAATTTAATTTTCTCTTGAAAGTTCAGATGTTGTCATCAGCGACAAGTTTGTTTTTCATGAAATGATAGCCTTTGTTCATTTTTTCAAGAGAATGTCTGCCAGTACCTAGTCTGAACATAGTTTGTCAGACATATTCTTCCAGGTAAAGGTGATAGTTCAGGGGAAAAGCAGTTAGTTACGCTCACAACTCAGTCATGACGGTTTCTTTGATAACAGCCATTGGCCTTTTAATAAGTATGAGAAGTGATTTTTGCATTCATTGGACAGAACATTGCTTAAGGGACTAGATTTAATATTTAGTACTCAATACTATGTCACTAGTATTCAAGGAGCCACATTTTCTGTGTACCTCCACGTTTTTGCTCATAATGTTCCTTTCTGCCTAATGATCTTTACTACATCTTCACCTGCACCTGAGGAACTCGTTTTTGTTTGTTCAGGATCAACTAAAATTTTACTCTGACGTGAAATATTGGTCCTACTTATAATCCTCATCTTCCAGGACCATGCTATACTAGCTTAGTTTACAGTAAAAAGGAGAACCTAAGTTTTTTTTCTTCTGTATATACCAAACTACATAGTAGCGTTCTCAGATTTTAATTTGAATTATTTTAATATGACCAGTGGGAAATATTTACAATGAAACATGTATTTCCTTGAACAGAGTGTTTTTGGACACTTGTAATAAACAACACCTCATAACAGAATTATTATGGGTTGTAGTATCTTAAGCATGTTGATCTGTAAAATGACCAGTGACTTTTAACAAACTTTTAATATGCTATGTATATTTTTGATTTCTTTTTTAAGAGCTCATATAAGATAGTGTGTTAAAGTGGCTCTACAGCACATCACTCTTAAAAAAATATAGCTGTTTCAGGACCTTAGTAAATTTATGGGTGTGGTACCCCTGCTTATTAGAAATTTTTAAGATATTTTGTATTATTAATCACGTTTGTTTAGAAAGAAACTAAGAATGTGCTTATGATTTTTTCTACATCTGTAATTTTTCTGTATACATTAAAGGCAGGAAAAAGGAGTTAATAACTCAGTTTAGCTAAATGGTTATTGACCATTAAGTTTTCTGGCTTTAAGTTTCTTAAAGCCAGAGTCCTCAAAAGATGAGTAGTGCTTAATTCTAGTAACATCAATTTTTATTTTCCAGAATTTTTTTTAACCTTCAAGAAGAAAGTGATTATTCTGATATTTTGTATTCCCTATCACCCAAAATATACTATTATTTCCCTTTACTGAAGTTAGGCAACATAGTAGTTGTTAAGAGTAGAGTGTTGAATAAGGTAGACATGTATATACTCTCCATTTTTATTAAGCTTACAGAAAGGTACATAAGTATTACATGAACATTTCCTAGGCTATAGACATGTATTGAGAAGGATTGTTCATAGTAGTTTCCAAATACAGTAAAAAAAAAAAAATGATTTTTTTATCACAATTTTTAATTACAAAAATTTAAATCACAATTTAATTACAAAAATTTGAATTTGGTAAGACACTAGTGATAGGTTTTGAAACACCCGTTTGAGATAATGAGACAAAAGAAGCCATCTTAGCACATTAATAAGAGGAAAGAAGGCAGTCAGTATTTCTTACGTACACCTACACTAAGGCACTGAGCTGAATTTTATTTTTTATATTTTTTAAAATTTTTATCTTTAAGAGAGTGAGCACAAGCAGGAAAGGGGCAGAGAGAGACACACAGAATCCGAAGCAGGCTCTAGGCTCTGAGCTGTTAAGCAGAGATCCTGACGCAGGGCTTGAACTCACAAGCTGTGAGATCATGAACTGAGCCTAAGTTATAAGCTTAACTGACTGAACCACTCAAGTGCCCATGAATTCCTTTTTTTTACTTATTTTTTTTCTCTTAAGAGAGAGAGCATGTGAGTAGGGGAGGGGGGAAAGAGAGAATCTCAAGCAGGCTCCATGCCAGCACAGAGCCCAACACGGGGCTCAGTCCCATGGCCTTGGGATCATGACCTGAGCCAAAATCAAGAGTTGGACATACAACCCACTGAGCTACCAGGCAACCTGCCCCGCCGCAGAGCTGAACTTTTTAATTTCATTTTAAATGACAAGTACTTGTAATATAGGTGCTGTTGTTTTTCCATGTTCAAACAATGGGCTCAGAGAATGTTTTAGATGTGCTGCCTTAATAATTGAGATTTGAACACAAAAATCTTTTTCATTTCTAAAGTGTCTATCCTCTGGACAACTTGAAGAAGTGAATGCAAAAAGTTTATACTAGAAATTTTCCCTAGAAACAAGTTGAATGGTCCCTATAAGTTAAATGACAAAAGTCTTGGGGCGCCTGGGTGCTTCAGTCGATAAGGATCCAACTCTGAATCTCAGCTCAGGTCTTGATCTCAGGGTTGTGAGTTCAAGCCTCACATTGGGCTCTGTGCTAGGCATGAAGCCTACTTAAAAAAAAAAAAAAAGTCTTAAGCAAATGATACAATTTATTTTTAATTATTTGTAAAAGAGGATAAAATATAAGAAGGAGGATCATTGACAACATCAAAAAGTTAATTGTGCTTAAGTTCTGGAAGAGAAAGTATATAGGATTGGGGGTAAAGGAGGAGAGGACACAGAGAGAAATACTTCTGTTACAGGACTGGAAAGGGGTGATCACTTAGAGATAATGATCATGTTGACGGGAAATGGGAGTCAAAGAGACAGTTTGTGCTGAGTTGCATATTTTTATATAAATCTGCATTGCTCGGATATCTCTTAAGTTGTAAATCAAGTGAAATAATGTCTCAGAGAACAATTAGAAATCATAGATGGCAAGAACACGTTAAGTGGATTACATTTAAAAAATGCAAATAAGAATAGTACCTACTCAACAAGCTTATTGTGAGAACGAGTATTTGTAAGGCACATGGTAAGAATATGTAAGTATTTGGTAATAGATACATAGATTTAACCTGCAGTAGTGAGGATTCACATAAGATACATGATAAAATTCTGTGTAGTTGTGGAAGATGATGCAAATGAGTCAGATAACTTTCTATTTTCCTTCATTGTCTAGCACTATTTTTAGGCTCAGACTTGTAGGGCATAGGAGGACTATTTTGACAGGTAAGGTGAGAAATTCCAGGTGTTAAAAAAAAAGTATTAATTTCTAGTGTATCAAAGATGTTTTATTTATGGACTAAATGAATAGTATCAGCAACTGACAGAAAATTACTCATACTTATTGATGGTTAACCCATATGTCTGAATCATTTGATGCTAAATGAAACAGTCACAGAGCTAGTCTTTCTACATTTATATATGTGTATTGGCTTTCTTTTTGCATTATTAGGCGATCAAGAAGCAGATCAAGAAGGAGATCACATTCTAAGTCAAGAAGTAGGCGACGATCCAAAAGTCCAAGACGGAGAAGATCTCATTCCAGAGAGAGAGGTAGAAGGTCAAGGAGCACATCAAAAACCAGGTACAGTAGACCATTGACATTGAGTGGGAAGACAAATTTTAGAGTTTCCAAGACTTAAATACAGTGCTACTTAATGACAAAAGAGGTGGTGAAAGGGGATAGGACTAGACGGGAGAAGAAACTCTTTAAAGTTTGAGGAGACTGACATTTGTTTTCTTGTGCCCTTTTGCAAACTTGAGGCTTCTCCTTATAGCTGAAAACCTAGATAATAATTTCTTTGTAATAAAATTTCTTAGCTATCCCACTGCCTTCTTTCATTTCCTTCTTTTCACTCAACCCTGCTAAGCATATAGTGCTACCAGCCATTCCTTTGGTCTGCTAAAGAGTTCATGGTAGACAGCCATGCCTTAATTCATCTTTACAAATGTCATTGTCAGCACCTTATAAATATTTTTTAAGAACTGCTGAACCATACTTAGAGTGTCTCATCCCAAGATTTGGAACCAGCAGAAGGCTAAAGTTGAAGGATTCATTAAACATCCTACCTTAACATTTTATTTGGACTTAAACAAGAATCCATTCAGTAGTCTTTTTCATTTAGGGCCAGACCCTTTTAAGTTAATATGTAGTCCTGAGTAACATCTACCAAATCATTGTTTTTGTTTTTTCATTTCAGCCACCTTTAAGGTGACAAGAGAACTACCACATTTTAAAAGTGACTAAATTTTTTCTTCTCAAATTTTAGTTGTCACATAGTTTCACAATGTTTTTTTAGCAACTTTTCTTATCACTTTCTATAATATTTGCCTAAATTTTTAGAAGCAGACCTTTTATTTTAGACTGTTATCCATTTGTATAATTATGTAATTACAATAATAAAGACAACTGGTATCCAGAAGAATTTATTTTTGGTGAGCATATAACTCAACTGGGAAAGGAGGCTTTGTTACTATATTTTACAGAGTGAGTCATCTTAATGCAATCAATCAAACAAACTTGCGTAATGAAACCTTTATTATACAAAGAGGAATTGGGCATTCTTTTCCTCAAGCAACTTTTCTTATATAAGAGAGATTAATGTGATTACCAAGGAAGTATCATTGTTAGTCGTGTTAGAAGAGACTTGAGAAGTGACTGAGTATTGAATTCTGATAGATTTGACGGGCACCTGGGTGGCTCAGTCAGTTGGGCATCTAACTCTTGATTTAGGCTCAGATCATGATCCCAGGGTTGTGGGATCGAGTCCTATGTCACGGTCTACACTGAATGTAGAGCTTGCTTAGGATTCTCTCACTCCTTCTGCCTATTTCCCACGTTCTTATGCTCACTTTCTCTCTCTCTCTCTCTCTCTCTCTCTCTCTCTCTCTCTCTCTCTCAGATTAAAAAAAAAAATCTGAAAGATTTGACTGGATTTAAGAACATGGTTTCAGGTATAGAACGTAGTTTACAAAGTTAGCATACATTCTTAGGAAAACAAGTATTTTGGTGTAGGGGAACTAGGAAATGAGGTCGGAAAAGTGTAAGGAGACAGGTGACACACGGAAGGCTGTGTTATTCACACTTAGACACACCTGATCCAGGAGGCAGTGTCTCCAGATGGAAAAGTTAATGGAATCAGGAGCTACTATTTTCAGATTTGTACTTTGAAAAGATTTCTGATAAAGGATCAGCTTGTGGAAACATGACTGGGTCTCCTTAAGGGACTGTTAGAGTAATTGGAAATTAGATGGTAAAGACTTGAATGAAGAGAGGAGGTAACTCAAGGAAGCAGGGTGACCAGAGAAGGAAAGGAGTGAAATAGAAACTGTAGCATAGGGCAATTAGCTTAGGGGGGAAAAAAAAGAGATACTTTAATGTCTAAAATTATAGAATAGTTGAGGATGGGTATGTATACGTTTATGGGGTTAAAGGACTTGTCATTCAACAAAGACATTGGTTACCTTTTGCCCAGAGTCTTGGAGAAGTTGAGGTATGGTTGTAGCAACAGTCCATTATGATGGGAATTATTTTGATAGCACTGAATAGCCCAGAATATGTAGCAGGAAACAAAAGTAGAAGGTTGGCTTGGTCCATGGTGAAATTAACTAACAACATAGAGTATGTGCTTTAGAATATTGGTAATGTTGACGATTAAATCCAGTGGCACATTGTGGGGTTTGGCTTGATAGTAGAGGACATAGAGCCATGGTGGGTTGGGAAACTGGTACTCAGCTGAGAGAAGAGGTTTGAAGAGCCTAGAAGCAGTTATTAAAACTATTGGTGTTTATTGCCAGAGTATATACCAAGAAATTGGCCATCATCCTTTATTATTTTCTCATCATACAGTCTGTTTTGTTTGTTGGAGAGTTTTATGTGTAATACCAGGAAAATGGGATTTTTTTAAATTTATTTCCTACAAATATGCCACTTGAGCTATTATTCTCATACTGTTTCTATAAGAATACCATTCATTTTTCAGGAATGAGATTAGATTTCATTGTGCTTTTTGTAATGCTGTATTAATTTATATTAGCTGACTCTTCTTATGCATTCATAAATTGTGTTCATCTATTAGAGAAAAAAAGAAAGAAGATAAAGAAAAGAAACGTTCCAAAACACCACCAAAAAGTTATAGCACAGCCAGACGTTCCAGAAGTGCAAGCAGGTAAGGTGGCATTAAGAGTTCTTGGCACGTTTTAAAACTTTGTTTGCAAGAATAGTAGACTGTGAGCATTAAATGTTTTCTAGTACATCAGTACATACTTCAGCGTTGAAGTTTTTTTAAGGCAATTTTGAAGAGTAACCTAAAGTTCTGTTTACGTTTTATGGTGTTACATTTGAAATGACATGAAATTCAATTATAAAGGTCAGTTTTTATGTTTGCCGTATACATTTCACATCCTGATTTGGTTTGCTTGTGTTCTTTTCCTAACAGTTAAGTTTTAATGTTCATGTATGCTGAATTGCTACATTAAGTTCATTTTATTATAGTAAGTCATACTTAAAATATCCACATACATAGTGGTTTATTGATAAAATGAGAGGCCATATGATTTGTTCAGAAATCATAGAAAGGATGTACAGAAATACATGTGCAGAATCATAGAAAGTCAAATAACCAAATTTAAATTTGGCAAAGGATCTGAATTGACAATTCTCCAAAGAAGGTAAGCAGGTGTCCAATAAGTGCATAAAGAGATGTTCAACATGAGCCATCAAGGAAATGCAAACTAAAAACACTTCACACCCACTAGGATAGTCGTATTTTAAAAACCAGATGGTAACTAGTGGTTGGTGAGGATGTGGAGAAACTGGAACTCTGAACATTGCTGATATGAATGTAAAATGCACATGGGTGGTTCAGTTGGTTGAGCTTCTGACTTCAGCTCAGGTCATGATCTCACAGTTCATGAGTTCAAGTTCATGAGCCCACATCAGGCTCGCTGCTGTCAGCCTGTCAGCACAGAGCCTGCTTCAGATCCTCCGTCCCCTCTCTGCCCCTCCCCGACTTGTACTCTCCTAAAAATAAATAAATATTTTTAAAATGGGGCAGATACTTTGGAAAACTGTTTGGCAATTCCTTAAAAAGTTTGAATTTCTTGACACAGCAGTTTCATTCCTAGGGATGTACCCAAAAGGAATGAAAACCTAATTTCCACACAAAAACTTTTGCATGAATATTTATAATAGCATTGTTCATAATAAGCCAAAAGTTAACCCCAGTGCCTATTAACTAACATGGGTAAACAAAATGGTATGTTCATACAATGGAATATTATTCAGCAGTAAAAAGAAAATGTACTGATAGATGTTACATTTTTGTTGCATACATACTATGTGACAAATACAAAACATCTGTCTAGGGTATTTGGAGTTGCGATTACACAGAGCGGTAGCAAAAGGAGTGAGGTATACAGACTTGACAAGCTTAATAAATATTTGATGAATGAAAAGTTGTGTGTAATGTTTCTGGTGGTAGAGGTCCCAGGGCTGTAAGAGTCGAAAAGCTTTTTTTAAAAAAAGACAACCGAAAATGTGGGATTTTGATTATTTTTTGTGCCTAAATTATAATAACAGTCATCTTATAAGTCTTAAAAATTTTCAGAACAATGGCAGGCAGAATATTTAAAAAGAAAAGAAAAACCCACAGTTTTAAAGATGGGAAAGGCTATATATATCTTAAAAACAATTGCTCAAAGCAGGGTTGACGGCAACATGATTTGTTGGAATGTGGGGAGTTAGTTTGATCTCTGTTATTACTAACTCTACTCCTTGAATTTTACCTAAAAAAAAAAATTGTCCTGGAGTTTATTAGCAATTGACTTTCATATCACAACATACTTTTATATACCTGTTCTAGCCACTGAATTTAAACCAGTTTCTGAACATTTACTTCAGACTTTTTCCTCACGCATTAGAACTTTTGTCTTTAAGAAAACTTAAGGTTTTCTTGAGGACATTAAAGGAAAAGCACACAGTTTGCAAAAACATTGCAGCTGTTTATTATTCATTTGATTCTTCAGCTCAAAACAGTATTGAAAATGGGTCTTTTGGAGGCGCCTGACTGGCTCAGTCTGTGGAGCATGCGACTCTTGAAGTTGGGGCTGTCAGTTTGAACCCCACATTGGGTATAGAGATTACTACAAAAAATCTTAAAAAAAAGAAAAAAAGAAAACTAAAAGAAAATAAATGGATTTTTCATTACCAGAAACTTGTAGGAGTTCATAGTGGAGCTCTCTCATGGGCACATCTGCTATGATGTGCCTGCATATTTTAGATAATACTGTATTTTAAAGTCTAGTTTGCACATTTGTGTTTCTAGAGAGAGACGACGACGACGAAGTAGGAGTGGCACAAGATCTCCTAAAAAGCCTAGGTCACCTAAAAGAAAATTGTCTCGCTCACCATCCCCTAGGAGGTAAGAATATTAGTCATAGGGATCTGTACTTCTCTATATTTCAGAAACTGTTTTTATTTTTAAAATTCTAGACTTTTCCTTCCTTTTCAGGAATTAAAGTGCTTAAGAACATGCTGATCTATTCATTCCCTCCATGCTTGAGACTGTGTTCTAATAAACAGTGTTTGGGAGTGAGCGTTTAGACCTGTAACCCGCTTCCAGTCCTCTTGCCTATATTATTTGTGCACAGCTTGTATCCGGTATCTTGAAATTGGATCTTTGTTCTTCGTGTCGTATGAATTCGGGTCAGGCTCACCATCTGAAGAAGTTTAAACTTACTGCTACACTTAAGGGTGAAGCTTCTTGAGTGTTTCCTTTAAAGCATCTTTTTTGAGAATTTTTTATTGTCATCCTAGACATAAAAAGGAGAAGAAGAAAGATAAAGACAAAGAAAGAAGCAGAGATGAAAGAGAACGTTCAACAAGCAAGAAGAAGAAAAGTAAAGATAAGGAAAAGGATCGGGAAAGGAAATCAGAGAGTGATAAAGATGTGAAAGTATGTTTCCAAACTAATTTACTTTGATACTTAGGGTAGTGCTGGTAATTTTAAGAAGTGGTTTTTCTGTGAAGACGTTTACTTTTTTTATTCTCCTTGGCAAAGCAGGTTACACGGGATTACGATGAAGAGGAACAAGGGTATGACAGCGAGAAAGAGAAAAAAGAGGAGAAGAAGCCAACAGAACCAAGTTCCCCTAAAACAAAAGAATGTTCTGTGGAAAAGGGAACTGGTGATTCACTAAGAGAATCCAAAGTGAATGGGGATGATCATCATGAAGAAGACATGGATATGAGTGACTGAATATGGCCTCCATGGGAATCCAACTGTATACATGCATCAGTGTCATTCCTTTGTGTGATTTCTTAATGCTGTATTTGTTCATCTCAAACCTTGATGTATACAGCTCTGAGTTACAAATGGTTATAAAGCTCCTGATATTGATATTAGTTATTTACATCCAAAAGCTTTTAGAAAATGACACATGAGTAACCAATTCTTGACATGGTGAAATCCGATTGAGTATCCAAGCAGTTTTACTATTCTGGTGCTGCTTCATAACAAAAATGAAAAGCTGCATGCATCTACAGCAGGCATGGATTGTTTATGTTGTATGATCTCCTTTATTATAAGTAAGTTCACTTATAGTATTTCTAGAATTTGATTCATTGCCGTAATAGAGCCATGTAGGGAATGCACTGATTGCATGTTATTGTGGCAGGAATATCCTAAATGTCATTAAAATCCTCCAACATGATGGATCTACTTATGGTCTTGTTTGTTGACATGACAAATTAACATTCTTACAGTTACACCTGAAAATGAACATTGGAAATAGATAATCCTTTAAGCCTTGCGGCTAAATTTTTGTGGCTTTTGTTTAACTTTGAAAGGTTATATATGCACTAACCTTTTTTGATGGCTGATTAGGCTTTAATTACAGAAACAAGATTTCAAATGAAACTGTCTTTGGCAGTGAGTAAATAGCATATTTTGAAGTAGAGTTGTATACTTTTTCATAAGGTGTTTGGGAATTTTTTTTTTCCTGAAATAATTTATTCCACGTCTACATCAGTGAAAACTTCTGCCTATCCTGAGTCCATCTGTAAGAGAAAAGTTATCTCTTGTCCTGATTTTCAATTTTCCACTCTTATTAATTTGTTTTAATCTCAGTGTTGGAAAAAGAGGGTAGTGCATTTTAAATTGACCTTCATATGCTTTTAAAATAAGACAAATCTACTTGATAATGTACTTTTTATTTGATCTCAAGTTGTATAAAACCAATAAATTTGTGTTACTGTTACTGCAGTAGTAATCTTATGCACACAGTGATTCCATGTTAAATGCAAAGTAGTTAGGCAACTGTTTTCTTAGTTACAGGAGTTTCAAGCTTCACTTTTGTGCAGTAAAAACAAAAGTAGGCTACAGTCTGTGCCATGTTGATGTACAGTTTCTGAAATTGTTTTACAAGACTTTGATAATAAAACCCTTAAACTCATGTTCATGTTCCTGTAAAACTGTATTTGTATTTATTTACACTGTTGAATGTATGACATTTACCTCATTCATTTTACAAATCAAGTTCTTTCCCCTTTCAGTCCACATATTGAAATACAGTAATGAGATGAAATCCGTCAGTGTAGTGATTAGTTGCCATCAGAATTGTCAAAGTTGGTTTTATTTCTATCTAAAACAGTCTTAGTGTAATTTTATTTCTCATATTCTGGGCGTAGGAATGGGGTTGAGTAAAGCAGTTAACTTTAGGATAAATGATCCCACCTATATCTAGTAAATTTATATTTTCAGTGAAATATAAATATTTGCCTTTTCTGGAATAGTATAGAAACTGTCAATGGTATGTATCTACTGTAAAATACTAAATAGTATATTTATTCAGTTATGAAATGAGTAGTGTTTGGCTGGCATTAAGGAGAAAATGAGACTTGGAATTGTAGCTTTTTATGCAAGTTTGAGTATAATTTTTTTTAACTTTTAAAATGCCATATAGAAAAGCAGCATTGTTTTTACAGTTTGTAGTAAGTAACTTTTTAAAGATTTTATCAAAGGAATTTTGTCTATAGTGAGTAAAAAGTTCTAGTAATGGTCCCATTGCGTTTTTTAAACACAAAGTTGAAGACAAATGACATTTGTTTAAACTTTCAAAAACTTTTTTAGTAAGGGTTGAACCATATGACATTGCCATTTTTGTAAGTCAAAAAACAAGTAAAATATTGGCAGTTTCATGTGGTTAAACCTAATAGTAAAACCTGTTTCCTCACTTGTAATCTCTGAATAAAAACAAATATACTAACTTTTCAAAAGCAGTTAAGAAATTTTTGGCTTTAAAATAGTGCCATTGACTTAAGATTCTAACAGTGAAGGGAATCCACACTTCTAGGTTATTCTTCAGTGAACATTTTATGCACAAAGGTAGGGTTGCACTGGGGACACAACCCTTTACCACATAATCAGTTGAAATCAAGTGAATACTGCCTCCACGCTGAGTTATGTTCTGTATTTGGTAGTAAAAATGATTTAAAAATAAAGGTGGTTTTGTTAGAAAAATGTTTGTCCTATTTATTTACTTCAATCCTTCAGGAGTGAATGAGAAGTAGTAGGCTATATGAGAGTCCATTTTTACTTTGGTTTAATTCACCAGGTGGGAGACCTGTTTCTTACCTTCATTTTCCTGTCTAAAATGAGGGTTTTTGCCATTAATTTTGGTAGCTAGAAAAAAATACGCCTAGGTCAGTAAATGGTACCTGCCATTTGATTATGGAGCTTTTCAAAACTGTACAATAATTAGTTTGGGATAATGTTTTAGCAGAAGCTCTAAGATAAATTGTGTGGAGATAAGGCTTTGAGAAGGCTATGTTTTTCTTTTTGTGACCGGATTTTGGATCACCTTCCTGGTAGCGATAACCTATTATGTGGAGCATAGGAAAATGTTAGGTACTTGGGGAAATCAAACTAGGCTTTCACTGGAACAGTAAAAAACTAATTTTCTTTAACCTTGGTGTTGCATCTTAGAATTGACTAAGGTTCTGTGGTGAGTATCAGCAGGCACAAGCCAACTTTTCCTCTAGCAAAACCAATGCCAGTTTCTCCAGTTGGGCACCAGATTATGTACTTGGGATGTGGTGGGAGGGCATGCTGTTTGAAGACAGACCTTTCAAGCTGGAATTAAGATTTCTGTTCCTTTTGCCTCAAATCTAAGCTAATGAATTTCATCCCTGTTCTAAAATACTTCTCTGTGATCAGGTACAGTAATTGTGTTTATTTTAGCTGTCAGTGTGACAAATGTTACTGGTACTTTTAAGAGTATGTCTATCACTAAGGCTTTATTGACACAAGCAGCTTTTCTAAATGAGACTAATCTGGAGTTGTAGATGTTTGAGATTGCTTTATTCAGTTTTATTTTGAATGCCGTTTTCATTTTATGTCGAAGTCTATGTGAAATACATTTAGACATTCTTTAGCAAAATAATTCATATGTGAACCATGCTAATTTACCAGTGGGAATATTCTAAAGAATATACTTAAAAGTGTATTAGTAGATGTTATTGGTAATCAAAGAATTCACAGAGAAAGGATCTGATAGAACTAATTTTTTTTTTAATTCTGTCCTTACAAAAATCGGGGAAGTGATGTTCACATTCTTTTAAAAGTCTTCTGTTGTGAAGGTTATTTTCCCAGGTCACGTCATTAAAATTAGTCCTTTTTTAAAGGATGTCCTTTTTTAAAAAGCTGGTTAGCTAATGTATGATTTGTACATAGAAATTAAAGGTCTAGGGTCACAAAGAATGGGATGATCCAAATGATGCTTAATATTACTTTTCAGTTAGGATACAATGCTATCAATATGCCAGGTGTAAAAACTGCCTGTTTTCATTCACTGTGAAAAGTTAAAATTTGCTTAAGTATCAAGTTTCAGAAGACAGGTATCATATAGGTTAAGAATGTTTTTCTGGGGCGCCTGGGTGGCTCAGTTGCATAAGCGTCTGACTTCGGCTCAGGTCATGATCTCACGGTTTTTGGGTTTGAGCCCCACGTCGGTTCTGTGCAGACAGCTCAGAGCCTGGATCCTGCTTCCGATTCTGTGTATCGCTCTCTCTCTCTCTCTCCCCCCCTCTCCCACTCATACTCTGCCTCTCTCTCAAAAATAAATAAACATTAAAAAAAAAAAATGTTTTTCTTTTCAGTGTTCAGAGGAGCAGAATCACTGGAAACAACCTTTCTTACGGAGATTTGACCTTAATTTTGAGGGCTGGTTAAGGAGTCTCAAAGGTGTTTGTTGTCTTTGCAATGCTGGAGATTGAAGCCCCACTGGCAGTCTACAGTGGAAGCTGGATAGTTGGGAGTAGGAGTAAGATGGAACCACACACAGGAGCCAGAGCCCACAAGGGTGGGCTGAAACTTAGGTCCATCAGGTCTTGTTTGCTTCCGACCTCAGTGGCAGGGGTGTCCTGCAGAAACTAGGACCCTTCACGGTCCTGGCTGATCGTCTGAGAAGCTGAAGGAGGATCTAGGGGAAGGTGAGGCAATTGTACGTCCAGCTACTGCCTCATCATCCCAAAGGGGCCAGCTGAGAAGCCACAATGTATATAAACTTCGAAATTTCTGCTTCTGTCCTGTCCTCTGAAATTCCCACGCCACCCGCATTCATTACTTAAAATACTAAAGCCAGTCGTTAGCCACCATTAGTGACCAAGAACTCTATGAGAGGTACAGATGATATAAGTGATGGTTTGTTTTTACATTACACTCAGCTTCTACTTTGTTTTCACCTGCAAAGCATGATCAAATTCAGGAAGGATTGCCAAGTACCTTTCTTTAAAGCCCTTAAGAGACTTTATTTCAGTATTTATAGGTGCTGTGGCCAGCGTGAAATTCTAATTTTGTGTACCATAGGTGCCATTGTGGCTGAAAGCACTATTCTAAACTGAGCTGTAACAGTTTTAAAAGTTCATCATTGGAGGGAGGGATGGCTAGGTGGCTCGGTTGAGCCAACAGCTCTTGATTTCAGCTCAGGTCATGATCTCATGGTTCATGAGTTCAAGCTCCACCTTGGGCTCAGCACTGACAGCACGGAGCCTGCTTGGGATTCTCTTTCTTTCTGCACCTCCCCTGTTCTCGGTCTCAAAATAAACATTACACACACGCACACACAGTTACAATGTGATACCCTTTAAAAAATTCTTTTTAAAGTTCATCACTGGATAGTACTGTAAGAATGATCACATGATCCAAAAAATATGTTAATACTTGAGATGGTTTGACTAGGACATACTATTGCCACAGATTTCTGACATAAAATGCTTTGCAAAGGTAGTTTCTGCTAATTCATAGTATACAAATGATGGGCTTTTACCAAGTTGAATTTTGTTGTCTTTACAAGTGGTTTAACACTTCCTGTCCAATTATCTCTGGGGCAAGTTTCACCATCAGTCGTCTTTGAAACTTCCTAATTTCAAACATAACAAGTTTGGTAAGGATGCATTTTGTTGATTCTGAAAACACGGTTAAGGTACCTTTTGCTAGAGTTAACAGTAGAGACATACTGTGCCCCATGCTACTCACTCTCAATTTGAAAGACTAGGCTCACAAAAACAATCATTTACCACCATCCCCCAAGGTGTGAATAACAAACTGTACATGAACACCACCAGGAAAACCCATTTTTGAGTGAGTGGGGGGCAACACCAGTTCTAAGCAGGAGAAACTATAGTTGACAAACAACATGGGTGTGAACTGTACCGCTGTACTCATATGCAGATTTTTTGATATAGTACAGTACTGTATATTTTCTCATAATTTTCTTAATGTTTTTCTCTAGCTTTGTTTCAAGAATATATAATATATATAATGAACAAAATATTTGTTAATCACCTCTTAGTAAGCCTTCCAGTCAACAGTAGGCTGTTAGTAATTAAATGTGGGGGGGCGGGGGGGAATCAAAAGTTACATGGATTTTTGACTGCAGGGGTGGGGGGAGGTTGACACCGCTAACCTCTGTGTGTTCAAGGGTCAGCCGTTGGTAGTTCTTTGGCTACAGCTGCTATCGGCTTTGAAAATGCGTTCATTTCCAGACCACTGTATGGACCTGCCTCCCCATAATCACAGCATCTGCTTTATGCTTCCCTTTTGTGACGTGTGACAATTCTCTGTATACAAATGACTACACACAGAGGCAAACTGTCTCTAGGGAACGATTTTCTTGAAGACAAGAATCCTATCTCCTCTGATTCTGTACTAGGTGGCAGGAATATTTAGCACTTGTAAAGGGCCATGTCAGGTGACCATTTTACAATCTCCCAAGTTTAAACAGTTTCTTCAGTCACAGTTGGAAGGCATACAGAATTTTATAGACTTAAATAAACAAATCGACACAAAATCTAGATTTTCACGTGAGATTATCAAAATATATGGTTTTTTGATCTACTTACTTGAAACACAGCATACATAGCTTCATTAACTGGATTAAAAGGCACATTTTGAAAAGTCTAATATTGTGAAAAGTTTATTTGCATTAATTAACTCCTTGTTTTCACCATCATAAGAGATACATTTGCTTGCCCTCTGTGATCAGATAAAAGACATTTTGGTGGAGTGATAATACATAATACAGAAATGTAGGCTCGTATCCCACCCAGAATGGGAGATAGTAGGTTGCCCTTTTAAAACCTGGATCAACCCAGAGGGGCTGATCCCTGAAAGACTGGGGATTCTTAACAAAGACTGAAGAATTCTTAAACAAAGTCTTTCCTGATTGCTTCATTAAATTTGAACTTTTTAATTTTATTTTTATTTAAATTCATGTTAGTTAACATACAGTGTAGTATTGGTTTCAGAAGGAGAATTTAGTGATTTATCACATATATAACATCCAGTGTTCATCACAACAAGTGCTCTCCTTAATATGGGTGCCCATCACCCACTGAACTTTTAAATAAGCTTCTATGAGAGAGTAAAAAAAAAAAAAATTTGGAATGGATAATCTACTATTCTTTATGAAAGAAGAAGAGTTAAAAACAAAATCCAAGTGCAAAAGTTTTCAGTAGTCTTCCTACCTCCAGTGTACCCCAGCAAAATATTCACAGCTTTTAGGAGCTTGATAAATCCCAAGCTGCAATTTACCATGTTTCTTATCCACTAAGTTGTCTGTACGTATGAAAAAATCTGCAGTCTACTCCTGAAGCATACCATATTCCCACAAAGCGAGGGAGCCTAAAAGCAACAGTGCCCACTGCTGTTCAGTGTCTCACACCTCATATAATCACCGACAGGATAATTCAATCTCCAAGTCACTTGATCAACAAGCATTCCCAAAATAATAGGGATCAACTTCTATTCAATAAACCTAATCTGGGTTTACCAACTTTTTCCACAAAATTCAACAGACCCACACAAGGTAGTAATTGGTCTTTGAATTTTTAACTATGATTACTTCATTATAAAATGTATTTAATAAAATGTCAACATATGCAATGTAGTATGTTTCAGCATGGAAGATGCAGCTTTAAAGATGTTTATTATAAAATTTTCTTATGGTTGATGCTTTGGATTTTTAAATAAATCACCTCTTCAATAAAAGTCTCTAAATTCATTCAAATTAGTTAAAATCCTGGAAAAAGTTTAAACTATTTGGTCATTCTACAAAATTTGACAGATGCATTCTGACACATTTATCAGTACACATTTAAAAAACATTTCTTTAAGCTCTTTAATACAGCATAACATTTTATGACTGTAATACATTATTCTCCCTAATTTATTTTCATTCTTGGACCTTCAAACCATCTTGGAATAAATATGAAAAATTTTAAATGCAAAAATGAGTAACGCATGATTTCACTTCGGAGATTAATTAAAATCAATAAATATTTTCTTGTGACTTAAAAAAATAAACAGTAGGAATTGTCGATCCTGTGTACATTTCTGGAATTTAGCTTGTAACAAATATTGTTAGCATATAAAATGTTTTTACCTTACTTTGAAAGCATTAAATATGTAGGGACGTCCAAAATATGTGGGTTGTTTTTTTTTAAAACTGACACGAATGCATCCATGTTATATTAAAAACAAAATAATCAGAATGATGTGCAGTTATTAGGAAGCAAGTTTAAAAATTTGTGGAGTATTTTTAAAGTGCTGAGATTTGGAAGAGGAGTATCTTTAAGCATGCTAACCACACCTTATCATGAACACAAAAAGGACTTTTAAACTCAAGTTTAGAAAAAAAAAATTGAGGTTCTATGAAAGGAAGATTAGTAACAAACATTTTCCATTGAAGAAAGAATTCAGGTAAAAACAAATAGCACCACGATGAATTGCACTAAGGTGCTAAAGGAGGTACCTTATTCCCTGCAGAGTGAACGCTCCTTCTGAAATGTATTGCAACATATAAATGCAATTGTTTAATGGTTACCATTTGGTTCATTCATCTACAGAAAACTGCATTCCTTCTAGTTCATTATATTGAACAAACATTCAAATTACTGAACTATACATAATGTTACATAGTTTACATTTTATGAAAACAAAGCTTGAAGGAGTATTTATAAATATCACCTTGAATATAAGATGACAAGTTTAAAAGGGCTTCATATCTCTTAAGACATTTAATTTATGTTAATGGTCCAGGAGTGTTTTAGATATAGATATATTTATATGCATATATATTTCAACAAGAAGTGTAAAAATCTTTAAAAACAAATCACAGCACTTAGAGCTGTTTTACATAAGAAGTACTCAGGGTCATTAAGGTGTCAAACTATTACACTTATAATATGTATATTTTTAAAAAGACTGAAAATGGCACATCAGGAAACTTGCTGAAATTCTTTTTAAAGGCCCATTTCATCATATCATTTTACTGATGTGTTGATTCAATGTAATTCCCTTTTCTCCGCTGAATATTTGTCCCTTCTATTTGGATTCACTTCTGGGGTCTCTGTATTCTCTTGCTTTCCTTGGTCAGATGACATCATTTTCCATGTCAGTTAAAGATCAGGAAAACGGCTTGGGTCTTCCTTATAGTCATCAGGTATAGTAAAGATGGAGCCATCAAATTCATCATATCGAAACTCCTGAAAAGTCACAGTGGCTGTGATCGTAGGAAACACGGGAATATCTAGAGAGAACAATCAATGATAACATTGTAAAATAAAGTGATCATCTATTTATACACTGTAAATACTATTAGAGATATCCATACTCCTTCAAATGTAAAAAAGCATTATTCAAGGAACTGATAAATCCTAAAATATGTCTAATAGTGAGTGTGTCTAGTTTGGAGAAGGGTTTCTATTGGTGAAAAGAGAAACACACCAAGGCATCAAGAATCACACCAAAAACACAAGTTCCCATTGCTTCCCAGTCTTAAGACTGTAATGCCAGACTCCACCGGTCTTTTTATCTTTTACTTGGGGCAAAGAGACAGAAACATTTGCACTTTTTGCATTCTGGCATCTTTTCTTCTTCTTATAGCATAGATGCTATTCTTAATCTGAGCTGATTTATTATCATTCTAATACAAAAGAAATACATTAGTCCCTTTTGTTTTAAAATACTGACTACAATCCATCATTTAAATATATGTGATAAAAAATCCCATCAGAATTGGAATAATTGGGGTAAGAGTTCTGGACCTTTCACCAAAGCCCTGAGGTATGAACCATACAGTTAGTTGTCTAGAGGGGGAAAAAAATCCCAAGTAGAGGGAACAAGTCCAAAAGCCCTAAAAAAGAAAGTGTCTGGTGTATCCTGGGAACAGCTAAGAGACCAATGAAGGGAAGATAAGGAGGAGATGAGGTTAGAGGAGAAACAGGGACCTAGATGAAGTGGATTTTAGGTCCAGAAAAAGTCTTTGGCTTTTACTCTCCATGAAATGGGAAACCAATGAAAGTTTGTCAGCAGAGTAGTAACGTGCTTTGGCTTATGTTTTAGCAGATGCAATGAGAATATAATGTAAGGTGACAAGAGTAAAAGGAGAGATGTGCTCCAGAAGCAGCAGCCAGACAGGCAGGAAGAAAATCAAGAGAGAATTCTATCAAGTCAGAGGAAATCTGAAGAAAAACTATCATTCATTCAGACAGGACTCTACAAAAATAGAACGCTACAGATCCTGGAGAGATTAAGAAGGATAACGGAAAAGCATCCACTAGATATTTATATTTAACAATATAAATATCAATAATAAACATAGTAAGAGTGGAAGAGATAAAGAAAACCTGCAATGAGCTGCCGGGTTGTTTCTAGTTGGGGCTTTTACAATCAATTCAACCTGTAAGGAGTGATCCAGCTTTTCCACCTCTGCACAAACATTTGGTGTTGTCACATGTTTTATTTTAGCCATTTTGTTAGGTATGTAAAGTGAAACTTAATTTTAATTTGCATTTCCCCAATGGCTAATAATACTGAACGTTGTTCATGCACTTGTTTTCCGTTCATATATCCTCTTGGATGAAATGTCTGTGTCTTTTGCCCTTTTGTAATTGGCTTGTTACTGATGAGTCTTAAAAGTTCTTGTGGGGGCGCCTGGATGGCTCAGTCGGTTGGGCGTCCGACTTCGGCTCAGGTCATGATCTCGTGGTCCATGAGTTCGAGCCCCGTGTCGGGCTCTGTGCTGACAGCTCAGAGCCTGGAGCCTGTTTCAGATTCTGTGTCTCCCTCTCTCTGACCCTCCCCCGTTCATGCTCTGTCTCTCTCTGTCTCAAAAAAATAAACAAAAAATATTTTAGAAAAAAAAAAAAAAGTTCTTGTGTTTTCTTTCTTTTAACTGGGTATTTCACAGAGTAAACAGGCTTTACTTTTGATAAAGTCCAATTCATTGATTTTTCTTTCTATGGCTCATACTTGTGGTACGAAGTCTAAGAACTCTTTGTTTAAACCTATATCTGTAAGATGTTTTCTCTTTATTTCCCAGAAGTTTTACAGTTTTACAGTTTTACATTTTACATTTTAATTCAATCTCTGGTCCATTTTCAGTTAATTTTTATATAACTACAGGACTCAGGTGGAGGTTTCCGTTTTTCCTTTGGATGTCCAATTGCTCCTGCATCATTTGTTGAGAAGGGTAGCTTTCCTCCATTGAACTGCTATTGCATCTTTATAAAAAATCAGCTGTGCATATTTATGAAGGTCTATCTCTGGATTCTTTGTTCTATTAAGTTGATTTATGTATTTATCCCTCAGCCAATACAACACAGTATTGGTTACTATAGCTATATAATAAATATTGAAATTGAGTAGACTAATTACTCATACTTTATTCTTTTCAAAATTGCTTTGGCTATTGCTGTGCATTGAATTCTTTCCCCTCCAAAAATCTGTGTTCCAGTCCTAACTCCTACTATCTCAGAATGTGACCATTTTTAGAGACAAGGTCTACAATTTGCAGAAGTAATCAAGTTAAAAGTCATTAGAGGGGTCCCGAATCCAATATGGCAAGTGTCCTTACAACATGGGAAAGTGTGAAGACATACAGCAAGAACATTCGTGTGAAGATGAAGAAAAAGACTGAGGTGATTCTTCTCTTTGTATATGGCTTCTTCAGCCAGGTACTGATTATATATAACTAACTTATCATAGTCTCCTGGTGTCATCACTTTAGCAGTTCAAGTCAAGTAGAAAAACTTCACCTCCCTTTATGTCCCTTCACCTTCTCCCATTTACAATATAACTATAAGTAGAAAGTAACCATGGAGATAAAAAGTAGACTTTCAAGTAGCCTGGCTATGAAAAGCAAAGATTAAAGGCAAGTGCTGGGTATGACAGAGTTCAAGGGTTTGTTTTATATTTTACTTAGTTGGTTGAAATTTTTTTTCTTTTCTTTTCTCTTTTCTGTTATTAATTTATTTTTGAGAGAGAGAAATGGCACAAATGAGCAAGGGGCAGAGAGAGAGAAAGAATCCCAAGCATGGAGCCTGAAGGTGGGCTCAAAGTGCTCACCCGATGTGGGACTCGAACTCACAAACTGTGAGATCATGACCTGAGCTGAAGTCCGATGCCTAACCTATTATGCCACCCAGGCGCCCCAGTTGGTTGAATCTTAAAAGGAGATAGATCTGAACAAAGTCTAACAGCTGAGAGAGAAAAAGCAGTAAAGAAGAGAGTCTGAATATAAAAGAGAAATAGGGGGGATTGACAGAGCAAGTTTTTAAAAGAGATGGGAGGAAAACAGATCCATAGTACAAATGGAGAGATTATTCAAGCTAAAAAGAGAGGCACCACTTCCACTGAGACAGGAAAGATAAAGGAAAAGATGGGACTTGCCGCAAAAAAAAAGTCTGTATGGGGAGTGGTGAGTAATAAGGAGGTATTGTTTCAGATCATCTTTTTTTGAAGCAAGCTTCTTTTTATTATTATTATTATTATTTTAGAGACAAAGAGAGAGAATGCGAGTCGGGGAGAGGGGCAGAGGGAGAGAGAATCTTAAGTAGGCTCCATGCTCAGTGTGGAGCCTGATGTGGGGCTCGATCTCACAATCCTGGGATCATGACGTGAATCGAAATCAAGAGTTGGATGCTCAATGGACTGAGCCACCCAGGTGCCCCCGTGATTGTCTTTTTTTGGAACAAAGGAAGCAAAAATCATCTGCTCAGACTGTGGGAGGAAATAGTGGAAGAAGAATGGAACTGGTGGAAAGAGGTTCAAATTTGGCCTTTGAGCAAAATGGAAGGAGAATAAAAAGAGATTTAAAGCTTTGGCTGATTTTGAAAACGTACAATTGTCTTAACAACAATTTCTAAATTTTTCATAATTTTCCCCCTCAATTGTATTTTTTAGACTGAACACAGAAACAGAAATGGTGGACCCAGACCCAGGACCAGAGTTTTATAGGATTAATGCAAAAGAGGGACAAAAAGACAAAAGAGAGAAAGGTAAACAAATTCCTGAAAACTTTAAGTATACAAGCAAAAGATTGTCAATTCCTTGTTAAGAATGTGGTTCTAAACAGAGAAATGCCTGCAAAGAAGTATTGCAGACTCTTTTTTCCTTTTCACACAATCAGATTTTTCTTTTGCATACAAGTCTATATTGTATTGTGGGCATTTGGGGTTTGGGACTTAAATAGATGTGAATGCAGGGATAGTTTGAAACTGTCATATATTCAATCCCTGCCCACTACTTTAGTTTGTCACTGTGCCTCTTTAAATACAGCACCTACAAGGGAGTCCATTGCTTCAACTATTTTCTGGCTATAGAAAATTACAGTGGGATTTTAAGCAGAAATGCTCACATAATGATCCCTACCCACAGCTCAAACACACATCTCTTGATCACTTTAATTTTCAAATCATTTCTGCCTAAGGTCTTATCACTGGTTTCTTCAAGTAGATACTGGGTTCCCAGTGATTTTTCATCACAAAGGGAATCATAATGACATTTTGAAAACATACTTTAAAATCCATTTTAACCCTCAAAATGCTTACTTCCAGGTTGGGAAAGTTGAGAAGGTTATGTTTAATTTTTAGGAATTAAAGCATTATTTCTGAGAGAAAAGCATTTTGGCCTAATTATTGTGAAATGTGGTTTCAGTAATGTTGAATAAAAAAATAAAATATATCTGAGGGATTATATAAAGGTTATATTTATTATATATTATTTTTCTCTCCCACTGGAATGCAAACACTAAGAGAGACTTTGCTGTCTCTAACCCCTAGAAAAGCATCTGGCACATAGCAAGCACTGATTAAATATCTGCTGGCATATTAATGCCATCCAAACATAAAATGGGTGCTATGAAAGGTTCTCCTGAAGCTTAATGCTAAATATAAGTCTAAACTCCTAAAGAAACTTTTAATAGTGTCTTGTTCCCAGTTTTCTGATATACTTGAGTAGTTAAATATGCACAAATGGGAGTTTACTATTTTTAAAGATCATGCTTAAGATGAAATTAAGTTTAAACATTAACACTGAAAAATGAGGATTACTTTACCCATGAATACCGACTGCTGATCCCAGAAACATCCCCACTGTTCAGAAACTCAAGAGTCTGCTAAAACTTAGGGCTAAAATCCAGTCTCCCTATTTCCACGTTAAAAACATTATCACAGTGCATTGTAAGTTTACCCACACCCCACTGTACAAAATACTCGCATATCCCTTATATGTAAGTTAAATCCAGTAGAATTAGAAATGCATTGGGCACTTTATATAGTTGAAAACATGAATCTCAATCCGTATAATCACAGAAAAACTATAAAAACATAAGCAACTAGGAAATCATTTTCCTTCAAAAGCACATTTCTTATTAAATGTTAGTAAACAGTTCCATGTTTCTAATAGGCAATGAAATTACCTATTAGGAAATGTAAATTTTTCTCTTACCTAGTTTTACAGGAAAGCCTGGAGGAAGCTTCATCTGAACAAATTCTCTAAGCTTGTTAAAGTGCTTGAAGGGAGCTATTACTTCCAAAACATTCAATAATCTGAAAAATGGAAGGAGAAAAAAATGTTATCATTTTTCAAATTGATTTGTGTCCTTATGTTGTTTTATAACTATATGCATCAAACTCAGACAGTATTAACTTCTACATGTTAAGGATGAGGAAATGTCACCTCCTTCATCCTCATGACTCTTTATTATTCTTTTTACTGTCAAAGTTCACAACTTTTACATTTGAATGTGAAGCCACAACTTCCACACTTGTTTGACTTTAGATCTATACTTAAATGAACTCAAGGCTTACGCCCATGTTCTTTCTGAAGTCTACACTTTCCTGAGTTTTGTTCTTAGCCTCACTGTTTGAGTGGCTGTATTTCACTGTCAATTCTTTACGTGTGATGGGCTCTTATGTGCTTAGTATTCCTTGATTTCTTGCAGATTTCATAAATGAGTGTTCTGTTTTGCTAGAGGGCAATCTAGCTGGCATAAAATTTCAGCTTATGCTTCTTTCCCTCTGAATTACAATTTCATGATGTCTCCCAGGATTCAGTATTACACTAGTCATTAACCAGAACTTCTCCTTTCATCTTTTGGTTGGATGGATTTCATTTTTAAATAGTAGTGTTTTCCTTTTTAAAAATTTGTTTAATGTTTATTTTTATTTTTGAGAGACAAACAGAGTGTGCGTGGGGGAGAGGCAGAGAGAGAGACACACAAAATCCAAACGAGGCTCCAGGCTCTGAGCTGTCAACACAGAGCCTAATGTGGGGCTTGAACTCACAAATGGTGAAATCATGACCTGAGCTGAAGTCGGATGCTTAACCAACTGACTGAGCCACCCAGGGGCCCCTAGTAATAGTGTTTTTCTTTCAAAGTGGACCCATGGCTGCTATATTTCCTGAATTCTTCTGTGTTTTCTTCAACTGCCTTGATATGTAAATGACATCTTAGCCAGATACACTACCTGATCACACTTTGTCTCCGAAATGCCAGAGATGTGAAAAAATGTAAAGCCAGGTTTTTAACCTCTTTTTTGGATTTGTCAACAACTGAAGTCCAATAGTCTAATTGGGATAATTATTGTTACAATCATTACTGATTTTTCTCATAAGAACATAATATTATGTTACAAACTCAGGGTTTCCTTACAGAAAAAACGTCTTTTATCCTATTTTGAATATTATTTTGTTTACATTTTGGAGGCTCTCTATATAAGTGGATCACCAATAATCCTTATGTTGAACCCTCTTTATCCTCCATAAACGCTACTTCTCCAATTCCTTTAATCTCTTTTCATAAATTCATTATGAACTATCAAATTTTATTTTCCAGCCACATCTATTGTGTTCACTGTTGTTTCTAATGTATTTATTTTGCAACAGTGTTATTAGTGCTTAATTTATTTCCTTAGCTTTATAGTCTTTTTATTTCATTCTATTATCATCTCATCTTAGAATGATCCATTTCACTGATTTCACATTCCTTTTACGTTTTTCTTTTTAATTTCTTTTATGTTTATTTATTTCTGAGACAGAGAGAGACAGAGCATGAGTGGGGGAGGGGCAGAGAGTGAGGGAGACATAGAATCAGAAGCAGGCTCCAGGCTCCGAGCTGTCAGCACAGAGCCCGATGTAGGGCTCAAACTCACAAACTGTGAGATCATGACCTGAGCCCAAGTCGGTCGCTCAACCAACTGAGCCACCCAGGTACCTTTTACGTTTTTCTATAGCATTTACAAGGAATTTTCTTCTGTTCTTTGACCTATGTTATATTCTAGAATGAATTTTTTGTCTGGCTTTTATATGCTATGTTTCTTTTTTTCAGAAGGAATGGTTATAATGACCACATTTTATAAATACTAATGTACCTGGTTTTTTTCACATATTAACAGTGAAATTGGGATAACTCCTAAAATTGTTAGCATATTACAATTAGCCACATTTTCTTCCTTATTAGAACATCAAACTGGTGTATCCAGTTTTATGGGTCAACTGGATCCAAGACAGGATGAATTATGCAGATTTGTATGCATGGCTAATGCCCTTGCCACATCTGGGAACTATCAATCTCCCTCTCTGATCTATAGATTGAGGGCTATACATAGCTCATTCTATTTTTCTATATTTGGGTTATTGAGGAGTATGAGGCATGTATATCCTTGGTAAAAAAAATATGACTCTTTCTTTCTTCTATGAGAATTATTTTTTAATATACTAGGCCAGTTTAGAAGGGGAAGGAAGTAAGAAGGAAAAAATAGCCTGTGGCTTCAACTTACCCCTTACTTTAGAGAGGAGGCTAAAGCTATAGTTGTCAGTCAGCTCTATTGACCCACCTCTCCCATTCCACCCATCTCTCCAAACTGATTTTTTTTTAAAATGAGCATCTGATAAGTACAGGTTTGAAAGGACATAGTCAAGATGTTCATTGCAGTATTGTTTACAATGGTGAAAAACTACAATCAAAATGTTTATCAGCAGGGGTACAATAAAATAAAGGATAGTACATCAATACTGCAAAATACCAAGGAAAGAAGAAAAAGACATAAAAATGTAATTATTGTGCAAATACTGAGATACACTCATTTTTATTTATTATTTATTTAATATAATTCATTGTCAAGTTAGCTAACATATAGTGTATACAGTGTGCTCCTGGCTTTGGGAGTAGATTCCCATGATTCATCACTTGCATACAATACCCAGTGTTCATCGCAATAAGTGCCCTCCTTAATGCCCATCTCCCACTTTCCCTGTTCCCCCAACCCCCTACCCCCATGAACCCTCAGTTTGTTCTCTGTATTTAAGAGCCTCTTATGGTTTGCCTCCCTCTTCGTTTGTAACTTATTTTTCCTTCCCTTCCCCTATGGTCTTCTGTTAAGTTTCTCAAATTCCACATATGAGTGAAAACATATATCTTTTCCTGACTGCCTTATTTCACTTAGTATAATACGCTCTAGTTTCATCCACATTGTTGTAAATGGCAAGATTTCATTCTTTTTCACCCCCGAGTAGTGATCCATTGTGTGTGTGTGTGTGTGTGTGTGTGTGTGTGTGTGTGTGTGTGTGTGTATAGATATGTATGTGTACATATACCACATCTTCTTTACCCATTCATCAGTTTATGGACATCTGGCTCTTTCAAATTATTTGGCTATTGTTGATAGCGCTGCTATAAACATTAGGGTGCCCCTATGAATCAGCACTCCTGTATCCTCTGGATAAATTCTAGTACTGCTATTGCTGGGTCATAGGGTAATTCTATTTTTAATTTTTTGAGGAATCTCCACGTTGTTTTCCAGAGTGGCTGCACCAGTTTGCATTCCTACCAACAGTGCAAGAGGGTTCCCGTTTCTCCACATCCTCGCCAACATCTGTTGTTTCCCGAGTCGTTAATTTTAGCCACTCTGACTGGTGTGAGATGGATCTCAAAGTGGTTGTGATTTGTATTTCCCTGATGATGCAGGATGTTGAGCATCTTTTCATGTGTCTGTTAGCCATCTGGGTATCTTCTTTGGAAAAGTGTCTATTCATGTCTTCTGCCCATTTCTTCACTGGATTATTTGTTTTCCAGGTGTTGAGACTGGTAGGTTCTGATACTAACCCTTTATCTGATATGTCATTTACAAATACCTTCTCCCATTCTGTTGGTTGCCTTTCAGTTGTGTTGATTCTTTCCTTTGCTGTGCAGAAGCTTTTTAACCTGATGAGGTCCCAATAGTTCATTTTTGCTTTTATTTCCCTTGCCTTTGGAGACATGTCAAGCAAGAAACTGCTACAGCTGAGGTCAGAGGCTGTTAGTCCGTTTTCTCCTCTAGGGTGTTGATGATTTCCTGTCTCACATTTAGGTCTTTCATCCATTTTGAGTTTACTTTTGTATATGATATAAGAAAGTGGTCCAGTTTCAATCTTCTGCGTGTTGCTGTCCAATTCTCCCAGCATCATTTGCTAAAGAGACCATCTTTTTTTCCATTGGACACTCCTTCCTGCTTTGTCAAAGATTAGTTGGCCATACATTTGTGGGTCCAATTCTGGGTTCTCTATTCTATTCCATTGGTCTGTGTGTCCGTTTTTGTGCCAATACCATACTGTCTTGATGATTACAGCTTTGTAGTAAGGAATGAATTGAAGCCCCAGGCTATTTTTTTTTTTTTCCTTCTTAGTTCCTTCCCCCTTCTAAACTTGCCTACTGTACACTCATTTTTATTTTTTTTTATTTTTTTTTCAACTTTTTTTTTTTTTTTTTGGGGGGGGGGGACAGAGAGAGACAAAGCATGAACGGGGGAGGGGCAGAGAGAGAGGGAGACACAGAATCGGAAACAGGCTCCAGGCTCCGAGCCATCAGCCCAGAGCCCGACGCGGGGCTCGAACTCACGGACCGCGAGATCGTGACCTGGCTGAAGTCGGACGCTTAACCGACTGCGCCACCCAGGCGCCCCTGTACACTCATTTTTAAAAGAAAAAACAAGGGGTGCCTGGGTGGCTCAGTCTGTTAAGCCTCCGACTTTGGCCCAGGTCATGATCTCATGGTTCATGGGTTTGAGCCCTGTGTTGGGCTCTGTGCTGACAGCTCAGAACCTGGAGCCTGCTTCTGATTCTGTCTCCCTCTCTCTGTTCCTCCCCTGCTTGCACTCTGTCTCTCTCTCTCTCTCAAAAATAAATACAAGATTTAAATAAAATAAACAAACAAACAAACAAAACTGGGGCGCCTCGGTGTCTCAATCCGTTAAGTGTCTGACTGGCTCAGGTCATGATCTCACACTTCATGAATTCAAACCCCACGTTGGGCTCTGTGCTGACAGCTCAGAGCCTGGAGCCTGCTTCTGATTCTGTGTCTCCCTCTCTCTCTGTGCCTCCCTCCCTCACACTCAGTCTCTCTCTCTCTCTTTCAAAACTAAATAAACATTAAAAAATTTTTTTAACAAGAAAAAAAGAAAAAATAAATTAAAAAGCAAAACTCACAGAACAAAATGTAAACTATCCCTCAAGCTTATAAAGAATGCAAAAACACGCAGAAAAATCTAGACAAAAATACTCTAGTTATTCACCCATTAACTATTAGTGAAGTAGAAGTAAACTGTTATTTTTTATTCTATAGACTTCCATGCTATTCGATTTTTTACAATAAACATATATTCATTTGCTACTTTTATAATTTAAAAACAATTTGAAAATGTATCTGGTTAAAGTAGTAAAAATGTTAATAATTTGTGAACCAGAAAATGTATATAAGGGTGACATAGTATCAAAGCAATGGCTATTTGCTTTTTCATTTCAAAGGCATCAAATGCAACACTCAGATGCAAATATCATTACAATCTTTAGGGTTTCACAGTTTCTTTCATAAACGTTTATAGTTTGTAACACACTTACGACTCAATTCCCAAGGGAAATTCCTGGCTCATGGCTATTGTAGCTTTAAACGTTTTCTTACTCTCTTTGCACACCAGTTCTCTACCCAGATGAGGAGCTCTAAAATGGGGGAAAAAAAATTAGGAAAACCTTTTCTACATGTTATCATCTTTCTATAAAGAATCTGTCATCTTCTAAGGACATCATTAATATTTTAATTTTTCTTACTCTGTGTAGAAATCAATTTAAATTATGTTAAAAGGACTTAAGACGTATACAAGAAATGAGACAAGGGTAAAAAAAAAAAGAAGAAACTAGCATAGTGAAAAGTTCAGAAAAATGATCAAACTCAACAAATTTCATATTGAATATAATTTCAATAACCACTATTTTTAGGAATAAATCAAATCACTAGAAAAAATAAACTTTAAAAATATTGTATATCTCTAAAATCACTTATCCAATTGAATCTCTTTTACTGTGTACACTTCTTAGCACTGACCAATAAGAAAAAAAAAATAAAGAATTTTATATTAACTATAGACTATTATAAGATGGAAACATTTTGGAGAAGTTAGAAAAGTATAATAAAAAACCCTAAATAGAAAAAAAAAAAATAGTCATGACAACTTCTTCCTAATCGTGGAAGTAGGCAATATTTTATTTTCTCCACCAAAGGAATAATATTTTCTATAAACAACTGTACCTTCTTTGACACAGTTGGCCAGAAAAAAAAAAATCTTTTTACTTATTCATTTAAAATAAACCACTTTAGGGCACCTGGGTGGCAGTTAAGCATCCGACTCTTGATTTCAGCTTAGTTCACAATTTCACGGTTCCTGAGATAGATCCCCAAGTCAGGCTCCATGCCGACAGCAGATGACAGCAAAGGGCCTCCTTGAGATTCTCTCTCTCCTTCTCTCTCTGCCCCTCCCCAGCTTGCATGCTCTCTCTCTCTCTCAAAATAAACTTTAAAAAAAAATAAAATCACTTATTCACTCATCATCCTTTTATTCAATAAATATCTACTATATACAAACCATGTAATTGGTATTCTAGTAAGGATCAGTAATATAACATTTTGTAAATAATTTTCTTTAATGTTTATTTTATTTTTGAGAGAGAGAGAGAAAGTGAGCACAGGCAGGGGAGGGGCAGAGGCAGAGGGTACAGAGGATCCGAAGTGGGAGCCCAATGTGGAACTCGAACTGGCGAACCACAAGATGATGACCTGAGCCAAAGTCGGGTGCTCAACCGACTTAGCCACCCAGGTGCCCCAGGATCAGTAACAAAACATTAAGCAAAGTCTTTTGTAAGGATGATGAGAAGAAGTCTGGCACAGGCTAAAACAAAGAGATAAATGATAGGAGATGAGCTTAGAAAGGTAAAAAGTAGAAAAGCAGTGCATGGCTTTTCCCACCATGTAAAGTCTCAGCACAGTAACAGAATATAAAAGTTCACACATAATAGAAACACTCAAATAAGCAACTGCAGTGGGAAATTCCTCACATTATATTTTCTTTGAATGGCATCAGAAAGATGTGGGACAAAAGGAAACAGTGTTTGAGCATCAGGCAATATGAAAAACAACAATTCCATTCTGATCACACTTAATCGTATTTTTAAAAGAAAAAAGAATTGCTTCAGACAAAACCATAATAGTAATTCTTTCTAAGATAATTTTACACCTGGATATTCATGTTTTTCCAAATTGTTCTTTCTAAAAACCAATGAACAAAATAAAACCAAAAGAAAATAAAACAACAACAACAACCCTTACTTTCCAAAATAAAATAAAAAAAACTTACTTTCCATTTTCAGCAGATATATATTCTTCCCATGTAATAGTGTTCTGAGGAGGAGGGGTAAGGGACTGTCTTCGAACCGGCTGCCAAAAAATAAAAAGAAACAAAGAAAGAAGAGACAAAGAGAGGGAGAGAGGAAAGAAAAATGTCTTATTTTTAAAAATATAAAATAAAAACATAAAATAAACTATTTAAATTGCTAACGTACTTAAATTAAATCTCTTCAATATAATGCTTTAGGAAGTACTTCTGAGATAGTTCCATGGTGATTTAAGCTCCATCAGTAAGATTATTTTTTTTCCTAAATCTCAAATAAGACAAGTATCAAAGTAATAAAATCCATTCATTCAATGTTTTAATCATCTAAAATATTCCTGATATTATGCCAGATGTTGAACATGGGAACAAAAGAGAAATATAAAAACTAACCCTGACTTCAAGGAATTTACAATTCAGAGTTGGAAAGAAAAAAAAAAAACAAACATACAGACATAACAGTTAGTCAGAATTATAAAATATTACATGATTAAAGGCCAAATGAACTTACAAAAAACTGAGTAGTACTGAAGTTCAGAAAAAAGAACAACCTTCTATGGACAATAAATTGAGACTAGGAGATGGACGCTCAGATTTAAATGAAAACAAAATAAAAAGTATATTTTAGACAAGAAGAATTAATGGTAAAAAAAAAATGTAGTTGATGTATTTGAACTGAAAAGGGAAGTTCAGAAGAGAGAGTAACAATAGTGATAAAGATCATACCAGTTTTTAAAACTTACATGCTGTCTTTGTTAAATATCAATTTGTATTACCACAGGATGGATTTGCAATAAGGACTAAGGGAGTGGTCTCAGAAATTGAAAACTGCCAAGACAAACTCATGGAGCAAAGGGCAATCAATGAAAGACTGATATAAATAACAAGATAAAGAGTTGACACTGGGAGAGGGCCCCATTCAGAGAAGTACCTTTCTTTCTGGATATTATGAGCATTAGATGTTAATAGGTAGGATATTAGAGCTGTTAAAATCAAGAATTTTGAAAACAGCAAACTGGGTTGGAATCCCAGCTCCACTGGTAGTTGTAGAGATTTGGGCAAGTTACATTCTCTTATGTCAATTTAACTCCCCTGCAAAATGGGAGATGACCACCTATCTTATAGTTAAGAATTCAAGGAGTTAATGTACATAGAAAGAGCATACTGCCTAGAACAGAATAAAGTATTCAGTAAATAACAGTAACAGTTATATCCAGGGAAGTTTCTAGAGGGAAGTTACAAAAAGAAAAGGGAAGAAATCAGGGTTAAAGATATGGGAATTCTCTAACTAGATTAAAAAAAAAAAAAAAAATATATATATATATATATATATATATATGTGAGAAAACAGAGGGTTGATGACTAAGTCCTAAAAATAACATGCATTGGTGGTTTGGGGGTGGTGGGAGAGACAGAAAGAAGCCAAATATTAATCAATACAGAAAAAAGAAAAATCAGAGCATCAACTTGTCAGAGAGGCCAAAAGACTGTTAAATACAATGATACAAAGACTTTTAAAGAGAAAGAAGCCTGAAAAGGGGCCATACATTTTGTTGGTCAGAAGTCATTGAGATCTCTGAATAGCATCAAAGGATGTCGTTAAAAAGGAAACTAACAGTGTCTGAACATAGGCAGTATGAAAGCTTTTCCATCTGTGAAAAGCTTACAAGAGACACACAGAAAGTAGGTTATCATCCAGAATAATGGGGGCTATGATTTAGGGATCTAAAGGAGGACATAAACTCACAGAGGTGTTTCTGACTCAGACTGGAGTGGCCAAAGGTAAGTGCCAGCAATCATGGTTCCTGAGCAGTTGAGTCGAAAAGAAAGAGAACAAAATCACCAGTTGAAGGAGACTGAGGAAAGCACAACGGTGAGAAAAATGCGGTGTACTGGAAAACTGCAAGTGTAGTGTGTGTACTTAGTGGGAGTAGAGTATGTGAAGAGAAACTAGTAAGAAACAGGGATAAGGGAGCAAGACAGAAATGAGAAAAAGTAGTTTGTAAGGGTTTTGTGCACTGAGTAGATCTGTATTTTTCTCAGGAAGCAACAGACAAATATTTTGAACAATATAATGTGTTTTGTTTTTTTTTTTAAACACACACATTTTGGAGCCAGACTGATTAAACCCTGTCTTCACCAATTACCAACTGAGTTTGGACAAATTATTCAACCTCTTTTGTCTCAGTTTAGTCAACTATATAACCTCACAAGGTTGTTGTGAGGATAAAAAAGGCTGGTTAAATATAAAGTACTTAAAACAGTGCCTGACACGTAGTAATTACTCTATACACTTTAGCTATTGAGCACAGGCATTACAAAGTTCAATCTATTTCAGGCAGAGCACTCTGGGAGCTGTGTGTAAGTTACAAAGCTATCTCTGTAATCCAAATGAGAAATGACAACAGCCTGCTGTTTCAAAATGGAAAGAGAAAAATAGATTCAAGAAATCTTCAACATTTTGTATTGATCAGACACAAGGGTAAGGAAAGCTAAAAGAAGTCTAAGGACAAATTTCATATTGCTGGCTTGGGTAATGGTAGTGATAATGGTGCCATCACTCAAGACAGAGAAGACAGGCAGGAGGAACAAAATTGTTTGATCAGATTTAAATATACTAAATTTTAGATACTTATGTTTATCCAAATGGAGTTGATGGAAAGCACTAAAGATCTGGTGATTAGGAGAAAAGTCACAGTCCAAAGTATATTTTGGGTGAGAGTTACCAGTGTTTAAATGATAACAGAAGCATCATCAGATATGTATCCAACCAATGAGACATTAGAGACCACTAGTTGTCTACCTAGTGTCTATTCTCCCATTCTTTATTGTAAAATAAATAAATACATACATACATAAATTAAATATATAAACAAACAAAACTCCCATTCAAATTTTTCACTACACATATGACTTACTAGATTAAAGACTTATTTTTCTAGCCATCCTAGCCAAGTGTTACCATGTTACTAAGTTCTAACCAATGGGATGTGAGCAGAGTGATGTGTGCAACTTCTGATTGGGTCCTCAAACAAAACAGGCAAGTCCTCTCCTTCCAAACTATTCCAAACTATTATTAGGAATTACTACTATTCCTGCTAGCTGCAATACTAAATACATAATAAATAATCTTAAACCATGTGGATGAGAGTCACATCTAAGAATAGCAAAGAAATAAGACCAAAAAAGAGTAGGTCTGAGATTAACCCACAGAGCAGAGAAACCACACAAACTCAGATTTTTACAGAAGAAAAAAGTAATCAATACCAATTTAATACATGAAGTAGGACACTACACACAAAGCTGTGGTATGTGGCAATGGCTTAGTACAATGACAAGCAGGCTTAAAAGGTAGTTAATGACCCTCCTAAATATTGTGATACGAGGTAAAATAGTATCTTGTAGCATTGCAAAAGACAGACAGATATATGTTAACTAACAGAACCTGTAATTCTGGGGGAAAAGGCTGGAAAAACTTAAGACTGCTGCTCCAACACAGAAAAACAGCAAAGGCTAATCTCACCTCCATCTAAATCTCTAACTAAGTAGGCTATAATCAATTTCTCTTTGAACACTGCTTCAAATTTGTCTACTCTTGCTTCCAGTCTGGTTAATACTTATGTATATTTGACTATAACTGGTTTTATACTTGTATATATACATGTATTATCATACATACATACATATTATCATAATAAAGACTCATTTGCCAGGCATGATTAGATAATGTGGCATGTCACTTAAGTATATTTTTTCAGGTAATAAACTTCTCTAGGCAGTTCCTACTGTTTCTAATAAAATTCTTCCTAAACTGTACATTACCATCTTATACATGTATACATTACCATCTTATAAAGAGACTGTAATAAATCTAATTTAACCTTTTATTCAGTACTTTACCTCATCATGGTATCAATTATTATATTTTAATAAGGTCTTTCCTGCTTTGTTTATTCTAATTGATCCTTTGTGACAAACTGACACTTGTAGCTACATCCTTTAGTGTTCCCTCAGCACTGCTACCATAGCTATCTAATGAAACAGGAAGACATGAAGGCTGCCACAGAATACCAGATGGTTTTCTAATGTTATTTCCCCAGGTCAGCAGGTTCTGTAACTGAAATGTTATCAAACCTTTCTTCATGATTAAATGCAAAAATTCAAATGCCTGTTTTCCTTGAAGCATATAAAAAATATTTTTAAATTTATTGCTAGGTTTGCCACCATTCTATTATATAGCAAAGGCTTCTGGAAGTTTAAGACATTCATTTATTTTATATCTATGTATTCCTATTTAGATTTTATACACTTAAAAAATACATAAATAGTAATAGACTTTAACTCAATATTATATTTCTATTTTAAATATTTATATATTTAAATATATAATATATAAATTATATACACACACATAATATATACATAGTTTGTATACAATAAATGCTTTTACCAATGACTCTGTATCTAAGGTATAAATGGAGAATTGTTCCCTCCTCCAACAATAACTGGTTAGAACAAAAAGGGAAAAAAGCACCAAAAACATAGGAGCAAGTACCCATGACTTAAGAATTTCTGAGCACTTAAGTTTTCCTATAAAAAATATTGTCAAGGAGCGCCTGCCTGGGTGGCTCAGTCGGTTAAGTGTCCGACTCTGAATCAGGTTATGATCTCGCAATTCATGAGTTCGAGCCCTGCATCAGGCTGTCTGCAGTCAACAGAGAGCCCACTTCAGATCCTCTGTGTATCAAAAATATACACTAAATATGAAAAACATATCTGGAAAGGAGGGAGAGGAAGAAGAGGCATGGCAAACTAGTTAAATGGCAAACAATTCCTCCTAAATGCTATCTATAAGTTATTTCTTACGGAAATTAGAAAAAATATTTGCCTAAAAAAAAGAAGAAACTCAAAGCTATTCATTTACAACAAAGAATATAAATTTATTCTGAAAAAAATTAGACATTTATTTTTAAAAACTGAATTTCTATTAAAATGTGGCTTAAAAATATTATTTTCATGTTTTTTAAAACAATAATAATTATATTTATTTTCTAGGTTCTTGAAATTTTCAATAATGCTCCAAAGCCAAACATATTTTTTACTAATACGCCTTTTATGAACATAATTTTTTAAATACCACAATACTGATTTTTTTTTACTACATTTACCAACAGCATCTCTCCAGGATGGTATCTTAAGGTTCTGCCACTCCTCTCCCAACTTCAGCTTCCCAATATTTTGAAAGAAATTCTAAGACATGTTAAACATCTGAATATACAGAAAGAAGCAACTACAACCAAGGCAGACTGGAAAGGAATATACTTAAAGCAAGAACAGCCTGGGTTAAGGGTCCTATGTTTTTTTAAACTCCTGTATATGTTTTTTTAAACTGTGTTAAGATTATAAACATAGTTCATCATTAAAACCCAACAGATCCCTCCCTTTACTCTTTTTTAACCCAAATTTTTAAACTTTTGCATGTTAATTTATACATACCTTTCCTAAAAAGCTCATGTAGGTTTAAAAGAACTATATTCCTAAAATTACCTACAAAATGCATGCAAATATTTCTCTCCTCCTTTAATTCCCACTATTGAATATAATTAAACTGGTATCAATTTCATGCTGCTTTTCATGTGCTAGCAAATTCTATCTAAGAAAATACACGCACACACAAACACACACACACACAAACACACATACACACACAAACACAGCTTTTTGTATCTTTTATAATTAGACCTATCAATACTATTTTGATATTCTTGCATCCTGTACCTTACCTGATTCAGCCAAATCAAATTATATGTATAGATGAGTATCTGATAGAATTACTATTTTCTTTAAATTTCTTCTAAATATTTATAATTGAACTCCAAAAAATTCTCAAATGTAATTTTTCAGTTCTTCCCTATCAAAAGTCCAAACTACATATGAGATGCATACTTCCTCATTCTAAAACAATTAAAAATATAATCTTATAAGGATTATAGAGCTAACAAATAACAATATAGTCACGGCTCTTAGTAATTCTTAATAAATTACTTCTGCCAGATTGCAAATTAGTATAATGATTTTTTAAAATTCACACTGATATAAAAAAATGCCTTCTAAGGTCAGGTAAAAGGCATGGCATCTGCTCTCAGGACTTTTATTCAACATTATATTGTAGTGTTACTTCCCAGTTACTTCCCAGTATAATAAAGTAAGAAAAACAAACAAAGGCAAAAAGATTACCAAGGAAAAAGTAAACCTTTATTACCTGATGATATGGTCATCTGTAGAAAACCCTAAGGAATCTATAAAAACGATATAACTAATATATAAATATCATATATATTCCTATATACTATCAAGGAACGACTGGAAAATGAAATCCAAACACATTGCCATACTAAATGCTTGACAGATAAATTTAGTAAAATAATGTGTAAGACTTGTATACTAAAAACTACAAAACACTTCTGAGATAAACTATAAAAGACCTAAATAAATGGAGAGACATACCATGTTCATGAAATACAAGATTCAATATTTTTAAGATATCAAGTCTCCAGACTTTAATTTACAGATTCAACAGTACCTCAATAAAAATTCCAGCAGGTTATTCAATGGAAGAAGCATAGCTCTTTTTATTTTAATGGTGTTAAATCAACTGGACATCAAAGGCAAATAAAATATGGAAGGAAGGAAGGAAGGAAGGAAGGAAGGAAGGAAGGAAGGAAGGAAAAGAAAGAAAAGAAGAAAGAAGTAAAAAGACATTACACCTTATACAAAATTAACTAATTCATGGACTTAAATGTAAAATGTAGAAATATAAGACTTTATCAAAAACATATAGGAGAAAATCTTAGGGGCTTGCAGATAAGCACAGAGTTTTTAGACTTGGTGGAAGCAATAAAACAAAAACTGATAAACTGGTCCTCATCAAAATTAAAAACTTTTCCTTTCAAAAGACCCATTTAATAGGATGAAAAGATAAGCTACAGAGTAGGAAAAAAATACCTGTACACACATATGACAAAGAACTAGTATCTAGAATATATAAAGAACTTTGAAAACTCAACAGTAAAGAAACAATCCAATTAGACAATGGGAAGACATGAAGAGACATTTTATCAAAGAGGATATAAATCTGTATATTTTATAGCAAATAAGTACATGAAAAGACATTCAACGACCACAAAACCCAGCAATTGCACCTGGACCTGACTGTAGTCTTTGTGTGTGTGTGGAGGGGAGGAATATGAACTCTTCACTATGGAGGGAGTTTTGAATGGACCAGAGCAAGAACAAGATCTGGGCATTCTAGAGATAAGTATTGAGAGAGGACTTCAAATACCTCCATTCAACCTCCGTCTATACTTTCTAATTGATTAAGTTCTTCTTTCCAGTTATCTTTTAACTTGGGCAAAAACCCTACATGCAAAGCATCCCTTGATAGAAACTCAAACTATTCCTTTCAGCAATAAAAACTGCCAAGACACCAGCAAGACCCTGTGTGACTGACCTCAAGACAATGATCAACCTGACCTTTACTGTCCAGCTGCACGTACGCACTGACCTCTGTCCCACATTTTCCTTGCATAAACCCAGAAGTACTGTCAGCACTTTGGATAGTCTTTGAGACATCAGTTAGCCGTGTTCCCAGTGTTGGACTCACTGAAATAAATTCCTTTCTTGTTTCACCACCACTTGTCTCTCTGCCTTTGGATTTTGTCAGTGGCAAGTGGCCTAACCTACTCTGTTTGGGATCATCAGAGCCAAGTGCTCTTGCACCTATGGGCCCCAGTTACAGTATGAACAGTACACAGAGTAGATACATCAAACAACTAGCATGAACCATTGTCCAGAGCCATCAGGGCAGTGGGGCACACAGAGTCCTAGGGCCCACTCCTTAAGGGTCCCCCTTGCCCATTTACCCCTCATGCACACACACAAACAGCCAGCTTCATGCATTCCCAAAGAGACCATTTAGAACATTTATTTACCAAAGAAATAAAGACTTATGTCCACACAAAAACCTATATGTGAATGTTTATGACAGCTTTACTCATAAATGGCCCCAAACTGGAAACCCAAATGTCCTTCAACAGGTGAATAGTTAAGCAAACTATGGTACATTCATACCATGGACTACTACTCAGTAGTAAAAGGAACAAACTACTGATATACACACCTGGAAAAACTACCAGGGAATTAAGCCTAGTGAAGGAGGAAAAAAGCCAGTATCAAAAGGTTATATACAACATCCTTGAAATGACAAAATTTTAAAAATGGAGAAACAGATTAATGGTTGCCAGGGATAAGGGACAGGGAAGGGGCAAAGGGGCAAAAAGGTAGGTGTGCCTATCCAAGGGGAAGGAGGGATCTTGTGGTGATGGCCATGTTCTATATCTTGCCTATAAATGCAAATACCCTGCTTGTGATGATATTACTGGTTTGCAAGATGTTAACACTGGAGGAAACTGGGTGAGGCATATATAGAATCTCTCTGTATTATTTCTTACAACTGTGTATGTGAACCTACAATTATCTCAAAATGAAAAGTCAAATTAAGAAAAATCAAGCAGGCATTTATGTAAAAATTGATTGATCTACAGATTCAACATCATCCTATCAAAATCCCATCAAGTTTTTTTCTTTTATACAAATTGAAAAACTGAATCTAAATATTCATCAAGAACTATACAGTTCAAGGGGCTATGACTCACACAGGAAGTGTTTCCTTTGATTTCTGACCAGAAGTCAAAAGCTAATTAATTAATTTATTTCATATTATTTTGTTCTATTATATACCTATTCAGAATTTTTAACAAGTCCAATAAAATTTAAATCACAGGGCAAGTCCAAAGAAATGGCCTTTTATCTGGTCAATAATGGGAGAGGGTAGCAGCTTTGTTAAAGATGGAGCTCAGCATTCCCTCTCTCAGTTCATCTTCTCCATATCTATTTCCTAAGCATAACCTACTGCTCAAGAGATCAGTAAGTACCCGAAGGCTTCCAGAAAATGAAATCCTGTGAGGCTCTATCCCATGGCCCAAAGAAAGTAAGTACAAGAGGATCTGGCAGAAAGGGGACAGGACCACACTACACTGGCATAATCACAACTTTAACATTTAATGAGGATTGTTAAATACTTCATATCCTGTACTTATTTAACTAAACTATGGCTGATTCACTTAAACACATGAACTTTCTAAACATTAAAATATTTTCCTGGCATGCACAGCATTACCATGAATTAGCTGGAACCTGGCATACTAATCTGAAATGGTTATCTATTGCTAAAACATAATCTGACACCATAGGAGAGACTAAATGTTCAAGGAATCCAAGCCTCCTCAAAATAGCCTTTAAACTTTTTGCTATTGTGACACATTTTACACTTCAAACCAGCATTCACACATATACATATTTACAAACACATACACCCCTGAAACTTGGTTTCATAAAGAAATAATGACCTATACTACATGTGATGTCCTCTGGTTTAACTATAACATCATTATTTAGACTCTAGTTTTTTTCTCTTTTAAAAAGGGTGGTCACAGCCTACTAAATTGATTTCATAAACTACTAAGTGGTCCCTATGGTGCCTTCGATTTGAAAAACACTGCTATACAAATGTAGTAAAATGTTAACATTTGGGGAATCTTGATGAAGAGCATCCAGGAATTCTTTGTACTGTTTTAGTTGCTTTTTGTAAATCTAAAATTGTCAAAATGAAAAATAAATTTAGGAACCCATCCAATTCATCTGATTAGGTAATAAGATTGCAGAAGCAATGATGATGTCCCATGTACCTTAGTATTTCCTAATTTCCCCTCCCCTTTCCTTACTGGCACACAATTCTTTACAGAAAGCATGTTCTCAATATACACATGCTGAATAAAAAACTTATGGGCAAGTATAGATTAGAAATGACTTCATTAAGGAGCTGGGCCTTCAGAGCAACAGATTTCAGGTGATGAAGTAGGAAAAACATATGCAAAGGGACACAGATTAAAAATTAACACTGGGTTTCATGCTTATAAAATGAGTTTAATCTGTTAATGAAGACTCGAAGACCAAGAATAAATTCACAAAAAAGTCACCAAAGGCCCTATCACAGAAAAATAAAAGGTGATACATAGTAACAAACAAACAAACAAATCTATGAATGTTCTTCTATAAACTCACTGAGCGCCAGGATTGAAGTCTACCCCTTCTCTCTTTAGAAAATTGTAAATTAGAAATATTATACCTCAAAATTCTGTTCCATTATGTTTCCACCTTTACTCAAACTCTCCATAATGGCCTTATTTCGAAGAATATCTTCTTCACTAAGATGTTCTCTTCTTTTTCTTGATTCTAAAACAAGTCCATTCACCAGATAAAAGTCTGCCAAAAAGTTTCCTACTCTTTCCTAAAACAAAATTAAATAATCAAAATAATAAAACATTCAAATATTTCAGAATAATAAAACAAATTAAGTTTATCTTAGATCAAAAAGAAAGTTTCAAAGTAATACACAATGTTTTTCCATAAACATGTAACATTTAGGTGAAAATAAATATTCACTTGGTACTTGAACTTAACAAATTATTTTATACATTTTATTAAATTTAAGAATATATATACAATTACACATTTAAAATTTGTAAAGGAAAATTTAAAACACCCAAGATGTATGGTAGTTAATCTGCAAATGAATTAAATCTAAATAGAAATACCACATAGTATTCCTTTAAAATCTACTCCCAAGTAGCACAAAGCTATCTGAAACTTTATTTAGCTGATAGTCAAACACCATGAGTAACAAGGAGGGGTCAGGGATAATTACTGTTCCCATTTTATAGATAGAAAAAAAAAGTGGAATAAAAAGAAATAATCTAAATTACATAAGAATCTCTAGCATAACTAGAATTAATTACCTGTTCCAATACTCTATTCTCTAACAGGATCAAACTTCAAGTTACAGCTGCTTGGTGCTTTCAATAAAGAAGAGAGAACAACAGAATAGTTTTGCTCACCAATACAATTACAATTAAGTGCTTACATTATGGATTAGGGATAGGGAAACTCAAGTGATATAAATGATATCAAGAAAAGAATTATTTCCTTTCAATGAAGTCCTTCTTCAACATTAACCTTCACCTTTTGCAGACCCATGGGTGGTCAGTTTCAAACAGCTTACTACAAAAAACATGATCAATAACTTACTGAAAACAAGCTTCTCATTTCTACCTGCATGCAAATCACTTGGTCTCCATCTTCTGATGTTTCCTGGCATTCCAAAACTATGTGTTTAGAGTTATTTCCATGTCTACCTTGTTTTTGGTGGCCTCCTTACCAGTCACCAAAAAGTAAGGCATTCTGCACCTGTTTCTACCTACAAAATGGGAACCATAAGTATTACTGACTCCCTCCTTACCTGTCAAAGATTTAAGAAGATCACCTAGACGCTGTTCAAGAGCTTTGAGCTGCTTAGCAGTAGTACTAGATGAATAGCAGCTTCAATTTTTATCTTCTCTTGAGGTGATCCTCTAATGCTGTCCAGAAGAACAGAGTACAAACAAATAAGACTTCAAGCCAACAAAGGGATTGCAGTGTAGGAGCTCACAACTAGGAATCCTATAATACTATTTGTTGCCAAACAGGCTTAGAGAAGAAAGTTGAGGAGCCTATATCTAAAAGTGAGAATTTTTCTGTGGCTGAGAAATACTCAGGTGATAATTCTCACTTTTTGAAATCTTCTAATGAGAAAGAATTTATTAAAAGTAAATTATCATATCAATAAAAATTTTAAGTGTATATTCTTCATAATCCAGCCATTCCATTTCTTGCTGTCTATAATAGACAATGAAAGGGCATGTAAATGGATGATAAACACGACATCATTTATAATGGCAGAAAACTGGACACAAATGTGTGTTATTCATCAAAATGTCCATAAATAAGAGACTGGATAAATAAACTACAATCCATACTATGGAATACTATGCAGTTGTTAAAAAGAATGAAGTGGCACTACTGATAAGAAAAAGCTTCTAAACAAACTAAAGAGTGGGAAAAAAAGGTGCAAACCAATAGATATAACACTAGAAAAAAATAAAGAAATATCAACAACTAAAGCTACATATTACTAGGGATACATATTTGTGAATGCAGAACATAAAAAAAAGTTGAGTATACTAATGGATAATCCTTTACAAAGGGCTCTGGGGACTGAGTACTCGTAAAGGGGTACTTTATAACTTTATGTATAAGGTTGTATGGTGATTAATTTTGTATCAACTTGGCTAGACTATGGTGCCCAGCTGTCTGGCTTAACATGTCTCAATGTTGCTATGGAGGTATTTTTTAGATGTAATTAAGAGTTAAATCACTAGACTTAGAATAAAGTAGATTACCCTCCACAATGTGGGTAGGCTTCATTCAAACAACTGCCAACCTTAAGAGCAAAGACTAAAATTTCCCAAAGGAAAAGAAATTCTGCCCCAAGGCTGTGACACAGAAACCCTGCCAAAGATTCTAGCCTGTAGATTTTAGACTCAAGACCACATCAACTCTTACCTGAATTTCTGACCTGCTAGAGTGCTCTACAGATTTCAGAGTGGCCATCACCTATATTCACATAAGTCAATTCCCTTAAATAAATCAATCTCTTCCATACTCCTCCCTCCTTCTCTCTCTATATCCATATATTTATATAGAGATATACATATATCTAGATAGAGATACAGACAGAGATCTACTGATTTCCTCAGAGAACTCTAATACAAGCTGTTTTTATTTTTCCAGGAAGAATATATTCATTTCTACCATGTGTAATAAAACATAATTTTAAATACATAATTTTTAAAAGCAATAAATCTTGGTCTTCACCTATATGATGATTTATTCTTAACTTTAAAACTCTACCAAATGCTTCTTCATATGTCTAATTAAACATTTTTAACATATTTTGAATAGTCTTATATAACCTCTTGCTGGCAGATGAAATGGGAATTATGGAAAGAATTTACAATTCACTAATGAGGGAATCTCCATGGAAATTTAATTTAATGACAGTGTTATAGAAATGTAAGCTTATTTAATTTTAGTCATATATATGGACTACTGAGAAACAGATTCTGAGTGAGTAAATAGTTTTGAAGTCAATGTGGAAACAATAAAAAGGTCCAGGGAAATGAATTCAAAAGTGTATCCCTCTTAATGGTCTTCTTAAGGAATAAAAGCATTAGAAATATAATAGAACCATGTGAAGACACTGTTCCCTGTAAATAACAAGGCAGTTGACATCAAGAATCTTTCCCAACATAAAATTCAAATGAGCTAAACTTTCTCTCCTGGCTTCTGTAAAAATAACTTCCAACTCTGTAAACAACCATTATAATTCCCTATCTTTGATTCAAGGAGGAGAGAATAAACTACTGGAAAATAAGTCAGTAAGCTTCCTACACCTCCACCACATTATTTTGGCAACATTAAAAAATAAACAATTTTTTAAACTGAAAAATCAAGATTGGCACATACTGTTTTATCTTCCCGAAAAAGCCATCCTGTTTGGGCACGTGTGAAAGAAATTGATTTGGTTGATAAAGTTGCAGAGTAAATATCACTACTCATTAAGATGTCAACCTCTTCTTCTGTTTCCATCTCTGATTCCTGCAGTGGGAACAAAAGTTAAATATAAAAATCTATGTTTTCAAAGGTTATTAGTACTACATATGAAAATAATCAACAATTAAAATGTTAGATTTCAAAAACAAAAGGTCAGATTCTAAAAAATGTGAAGTACTACTTATCCTAAAAACCAATTACAGAAGTTTAAACTCCATATATCTAACTAAGTTAGAATTATGATTAATTATAAGTCTATATATACAGGGTACATGAAATACAATACTTTGTGTTCAAAATATGTCATGGAAACAATACTGACTTATCCATTACAGAAATATAGAGTATGTAGAGCAATTTTAAAAGATTAAGAATTAAGTTGACAGGTCTGAGACAAAATTCCCATATAAAGGTTTTTTTTAATACAGATGAATCTTACTTTAATTCTTTTTTCATCCAAAGACCCACCACTATCATTTGAGCCTTTCTTTCCTAATAGCTATAAAATGGAAGGAAAGGGGAGATGAGGAGAGAAGGAGAGAAGGAGAGAAGAAAGGAAGGAAACTTTCTCTATATTCCTTATAGAAAGAAATGGAATCTGAAAATATCAACCCATGGTTTCTAAACTTAGTAAGTAGTCTTATTTCAAGTTTATCCTCTACATATTCCCCAGGGCTGGCATATAATAACTGATTATTATTTTTTTTTGTTTATTTTTTATTTTTGAGAGAGAGAGACAGAGCATTAGCTGGGGAGGGGCAGAGAGAAAGGGAAAAAACAGAATCCAAAGCAGGCTCCATCCAGGCTCCGAGCTGTCAGCCCAGAGCCTGAAGTAGGGCTTGAACTCATTAACAGAGATCATGACCTGAGCCGAAGTCAGACACTTAACAGACTGAGCCACCCAGGCACCTCTGATTATTACTGTTTTAAATGAGAAAAAAAAGATTTGTGCTTGCTTCAGAGGCAGAAGACTTACTGATCAGGTATGGGATGGTAAATAAGTAGGTATAAAATGAGGTTCTGTCCTGTAACAGGCCAAGAGAGAGAATCTCTGATACTTTAAGACTACAGTGTCCTGGGGGGGGGGGGGGGGGGGGGGGGGGGGAGAAGGAAGAGAGAAAAAGCAGAAACTGGGGAATGAGAATTGTCCATAGGATTTACATCCTGATTTCTAACTTCCTGAGAGGTCTGTTTTCTATTCTTCCCCACCAAACTTCACCCAGATTTAGTCCATTTCTGAATCTATGGAACTACAGAAAAAAACAGCAATACCTTGGGACTGCAACAGTACCATTTCCTGCACACTTAGAAGAGAAAAATGAAAAATCTTGATATTAATGCTAAAGCTAAAGAGGTAAAAACGTAGTCCCAGTGAACAAACTAATTCTGAACACAATTTTCTAAAGAAAAACTTTGGCTGTCATAGGTTGCATAGAACTAACTGTTAAACATTGTTTCAAATGTGTTATGAATCAATTAGGATTTTATGTATTAGCTTGTGAACAACACTTTAGATAAATAACACTATCTATGAAGAAACGTGCCTTAACTTTTGAAAACCCTCTTTTCAAATAAACTTTTGGAACAGAACTCTTCTATAAAATCATAGACTGACCATCGCCTAACCACATCATTGAAAAAGACCAATTGTTGATTCATTCATTCAACAAACATTTATTGAACAGCTATTATTTATGTATATTAGTATAAACAACTACTCCCTGTTTGAGGATTAATGTTTAAAATCTAGCTTTGCTGTATTTTTTTAGGCATAAAACACACACACATACCCTAAATACCAATCCTTTAGTGATCTCATTGATACTATAACATTAGCTAATACTTATATAAATAGCCTTAATCTCTGGCTTCTATTTCAATACCATGCTTCTAGCTCATTTGTTGCCTAGTTAGCTATCCTGTTGTCTTTAATATGCAAGAGCTCAAATTATTTAACAAGTTATCCGAGAGTCTAGAATAAAGGCTGGTAAACTACGGCCAGTAGGGCAAATCCAGTGTACCACCTGTTTCTATAAATAAAATTTTATCGGAGTATAGCCATACTCATTCATTTAAATACTGTCAATAGTTGTGACAGAGACCATCTGGTCCAAAAATATATCTAAATATCTGAAACGTTTACTGTTTTTCCCTTTACAGAAAGAGTTTGCCAAACTCTAGCCTAGAATGCACTGATGCAAAATATTAGGAACCAGAGAATACAGCTAAAAGAACCACAGGGAACAGAGGAAGAAAGACATATAAATGAATATAGCATTAGAAGCTCTATGATACCAGATTTAGTGGGAGCATAAAGAATATAATGGTCTCCTGGCAAGGGAAGAAGTGACACTAAGTAGGTGTCCCACAAGTGTGGAAGTGGTGCAAGAAGAGCATTCCAGGAAGCAGAAACTGTGAACAATGGAATGAAGTACTATATAGCCTGGCACATCTGAAAAACTGTAAACAGCTCAGTAATAAGGGTATCTAAGATAGCAAGGTAAAAACAGGGCAGAAAAGTGAGCAAAAGCCATATCACAGAAGGTTCCATGCCATGCCAAGGAATTTGGATTTCATTCTTTAGGAAATAAAGACCTTTTATTTTTTTTATTTTTTAAGATTTTTTGTAGAAGTTTACTTATTTGGGGGTTGGGGGCAAAGAGAGAGAGAGAATCCAAGCAGAATCCACACTGTCAGCACAGAGCTTGATCTGGGGTTCAATCCCACAAACTGAGAGATCATGACCTGAGTCAAAATCAAGAGTTGGATGCTTAACCAACTGAGCCACCCAGATGCCCCAAAATAGAGATCTTTTAAAGTACCTTTAAGGAAGGCAGATTTCATGAATTTGCTTTCAATGTTCAATCTATCTCCAATATGTGAGATAATTTAGAAGCAGACAAGAAGGGGGACAGGAAGATCATGTAGGAGACTTTTGCAATGGTCCAGTTGAGAAATAATAAATATCCGGATTGTGTCAATAATGGTATGATTAAAAAGAGGTAATAATAAGACATTAGGGAGACAGAAAGGACCACACGTGTTCTCTAATTAGAACATGGAATATAAGAAAATATTTCAAAAATAACTCAGTTTTCTGGTTGAATAGAAAATGATATCATTCACCAAAACAAGGACAATGGGAGAAAGAGCAGGTTTGGAGTTTGGAGAGGAAAAAAGGAATTTACTTTTAGATGAGCTGAATTTTGAGGTACCTGGGAGACCTACATGATATCCATGAGGAATTTAAGTAGACAGATCTCCATTTAGAGATCTACCTGGTAGAAATATATATTTGTGAATCATTACTTATAGCAGGGAATGAGAACCATATTGAGGATGCAAGAGGTGGCAGAGAAAAGGGAATAGGAAAAAAGAATAAGAAGAGAAGGGAAAAGAACCACTGACCAAAGTCAAATCCTAAGAAAATGAAAATTTTAAGAACTGAGTTACCAATAATAGCAAATACTTCAAAGAAGTTCGATAGATGGTTGAAGCAAGTACACTGATTATAGCAAACAAACATTATGTAAAACCCCAAACCTATTTCCATTTCCAGATCTCCTAATTCTAACCTTGGCACCACCATGATTCTACTCTTCAAGATAGAAGCACTACACTCACCCTTAAATCTTTCCAATTCTTAATTCACTACACTCAAACTACTAGCAAGTCATAGTCTTTCATTCTGGGAAATGTACGTCATAATCTCTTTGTCTTAAGTATTCACTGTACCATCCTGGTCAAGATCCTTACTACTTCTCACCTGTAGAACTGTAAAAATGTCTCCCATAAATTCCCTGCCTCCAATGTCTCCCTTTTCCAATCCATCTTACATACTAGTTGTGTGATCTTGGAAATGTCATTTAACATCTATAAATCTTAATTTTCTAATCTGTAAAATGGGGAAAATAAAACCATTTGCTCTGATAGGTTATTTTAAACATTTAATGAGTAAAGCTGCAAAGCACTTAAATTACTTGTGGATCAAATCAACAAATATGACTCTGGGGGCTCCTGGGTGGCTCAGTCAGTTAAGGATCCGGCTTCAGCTCAGGTCATGATCTCAGGGCTTGTGAGTTCGAACCCCGCATCAGGCTCTGTGCTGGAAGTTCAGAGCCTGGAGCCTCTTCAGATTCTGTGTCTCCCTCTCTCTCTGCCCCTCCCCCACTCATTCTTTGTCTTTCTCTCTCTCAAAAATAAACATTAAAAAAAATATATGTGGGGTGACTAGGTGGCTCAGTCGGTTAAGCATCCGACTTCGGCTCAGATCATGATCTCACGGTTTATGACTTGGCCCCGCATCGGGCTCTGCGCTGACAGCTCGGAGCCTGCAGCCTGCTTCGAATTCTGTGTCTCCCTCTCTCTCTGCCCCCCCCAACCACTCCCCACAGCTCACACTCTGTCTCTCAAAAATAAATAAATGTTAAAAAACATATATATGACTCTCTGGGGTTGCCTGGATGGCTCAGTTGGTCAAGCATCTGACTCTTGGTTTCTGCTCAGGTCATGACCTCACAGTTAGTGATTTCGAGCCCCGCATCAGGCTCCATGCTGGCAGTGCAGAGCCTGCTTGAAATTCTATCTCCTTATCTTTATGACCCTCCCACACTCTGTCTCTCAAAATAAATAATAATTTTTTTTAAATCTTAAAAAAAAAAGAATATGACTCTCTGTTGCCAACTACAGCAGATCCTAGTATGTGGCTTTTAAAGCGTTTCATAAACCACATTCCCATGCTCAATAAGAGATCTTCACCGCAGTCAGATCTCTTTCCTCAAACAGACCATTCTCATTCCCATTTCCCTGAATTTATTCATCCCTTTTCTTCTATAAGGAATACCTCCTTTTTCTTCCCTCTACCAATCTAAATTTTCATTGCTCACTGCCAGGAAACTATGTCAGTATTGAATAATAATATTTAATATAAATGCATATAAGATAATTAAGGTCTCATGAATACATATGGTAGTAGGAAGGTCTAATCTAAGAGATATTAAGAAAGGAGCCACAGGATATGATGAATCACAACATGGGGAAATGAAGTGTTGAAAAATAAAAACAAAAGAAAAGCAACAGTAGCAAAATAAGATGTTGACTTAAAAACATTTTTAAGGCTATCAATGATAAAAAGATACAGGAAAAGCTTTTTCTTGGTTTATAGTAGGGAAATGGCCATCCAGGGAACAAAGGATAAAAATAATGTATATATGTTTTTCAACGGTGGTTGTGGAAACAATACCAACAGGGAAATATGATGTGACAGAAGGAAGATAATTTTGTATTCTAAGATGGAAAAGATAGAGAAAAGTAGCCAAAGAGTTAGGGATAGTAAAAGAGTACAAAAAGAGTGACAGACAGCCAAAAGAGGTGTTGCTATTAAGGAAACAGAGATTGTCAGCAAAATTAAAAGAAGCTAAGGTAGCAAGATAATAAATGGTAAAAGGGCCAGCACAAGTTCAACAAATGAGAGCTACAAATGAGAACTAAGAGAAGTTGGAGATCCTTTAACCAGGAGATCATCAGTGAATTATGAAGAAACAATCTCATTGGAATGCTCAGGATGAAGAACAGAAAATTAAAAAAAAAAAAAAAAAAAAAAAAAATTTAAAGCTAGTAGTAAAGAAATGAAAGCTTTGGGAATGAACCATCTCACCTATACTTTATGCCTTTTAAAACAATTACACTGAGGCTTGGTTGCATACATACATTTTTACAAAAGCATTTAAAGGAACACTGATAAGACGACATGCTCACCTCATGGTGTATTCGCTGATAAACTTTTTGTTCATTGTCTAATACTACAAAAGATTCAGAGGGTGCCGCATCCCCATTGAAAATGAAGCTTAAATCCCCTCGTTGGCACTTCATGTCAGTAAAGTCTATGAGAGTAGTGTCAAGCCTGTGAAAGACGGGTAGATGAGAAATCCTGACAAATAAAATTTTGATAAAACTCCATAATAATTAAACAAGCCTCATTGCTTCTACCAAGGTACTAATACCATACTTCAAAGTCAAATTTACTGTTAAGGCTAAAGTATTTTATTTAAAAACAGTGAAAGAATATTTAAATAATATTCCATTTTTCCTATAGTTCATTTTCTGAATAAATCCTTCATTAATCCAGCAAAAAAAAATATACATATATATATATATATATATATATATATATATATATATATATAGTTTCCATATTGTTCAAGTATTTCCCTAACTATACCCTTGTTCCGTACCATTTCCCTTACTGCAGCTACTCCATAAAAGTTACTTCAACTGTGAAGGGCATAAAAGGAAAGTAAATTTGCCTAACATTCTTTGATCCCAATAAGACCATACTGCTAGCTCAGCAGAGTATATAGAAAGGGTACAGAAATGGATGGACCACATTCTTAGATTAAGGACTGTGTTTCCAATCTTGCTCTTTTGATCTACTACATCTATGCCTTATGCTGAGCCATCTGATACCAAACCTTGCTTCATTTCAACTAGATAAATCATTTAACTTACTCCAAATTCTTGTCCTGTTTGACTTCTCTGATTCAGATTACCATTCTTTCCCAACATCTCCACAGCCTAAAAATTTATGGATCATTACTGTATCAAAGATTCACGGACTTAACATACTTGTATATTTATCATAGTCTTTAATAACCAAGACCTGGCATGGTCTAGCTCAATGGATTGGTCTCAAATAAATTCCACAAACCACTGTTTGCTGAAATTAGGGAGAATACTAGAATGGAAAACTTCACAAGTACCCTAAAATGTTTCAATCTTGTACCAAGCTTTGTAGGAGATCCCATTAGGATCTCTCTTACTGGTTGCTCAAAATATAGTCTTTAATCGAAAAAATGGGTTGACAAAGCAGTTAAGAGATGCTGATCACACCCTGGCTGCTGAGTTTCTAAGAATTCATTACCTTGTAAGTTATTCAATTCTCATGCTAGACTAGGCAAAGTGAATGAGCATTCTTGGTTTCCCTACACAGAAAAATATCTGAGAACTGGAACATATCTTATATCCTGCATCAAAAAGAGTAACTGGGGTCATATATAATTTATCAACAAACTAGTACCTTTTAAAAGTGAAGGTGATACCATTAATAATTTTGCCAGGACAATAGCGATGAATCAACAGCAAACAAGGAAGTATGGTTATCTTATGTATAAGGGCCTCCTTTCTGAGCCATATAAAATATATACACCCCTCAGAATGAAATCAAGAAGCCCTAAAAAAAGCAAGTCACCAACTCCTGTAGAAGTGAATCCTGCCTGCTGCTTTATAGCTGAATTCTAGCTCCTGGTTCACCTCCAGGGGCCAGCCTGTACTACTGAACACATCCTGTTACTACTTGTACATGTGGCGTAAGAAAATAATGCCAGTAAAAGAGGCTCATCCCCTACCTCTGTAAGATGTGGGCTACTGAATATCAAAAAGGAACAGATAATTTTATATCAGTCATCTATGTGGACTTCAAGCTGCAGCTACCAGAAAACTCTATACCTCACATAAAAGACGAAATGAAACAGAACAATCTTCTGCATCCATTTCCTTCTTGCCCATCCTGGATGAGAGTGGTAGTGGGTTGGTAGTGGATGTAAGCGTAGTGAAGGGAAAGATACACAGAGACAGAGACAGAAAGACAAAGACAGACTGACATGGTGACATTTGAAACCTTAGATCTAGCTAGACCTAAAATGAGTCATAGTCAATTTTTATTTCATTTGTTTTTATAATTTGCAACTGAAAGAAGACTAATGCATCTTCTACAATATCCCTGACATATTAGATGATCTACTAAGCTTTATTACACATGCCTTATAATGACATAACTTGTCATGATGGTATTTTAAATTATTAACTAGTCCTTGCTTTAAGCCTATGAGTCTAAATATATTCTATTTTTACCATGTAATTAGCCATTAAAAATATATAATTATACAAATGCAAAGACTGGAACTAAAAATGTTCCAAAAAATCAATAGAAAATGTTGTTTTTAAGATAAAAGCTTGGAGAATGCCAAATAACACTGCAAAAGGACATAACAGAGGTTTGCCTTGAGACAAGAAAAGCCTGAAATGAGGCAAAGTTTGCAAACTTTGCTCTGATCATTTCAGTCAGCGCTCATAAGATTACCTCATAATTATTAATAGTGAAAATGTTAATATTCTCAACAATAAAGTTGCTCATACTTTCCTACTTCCACTAAAGTATTAATTTCTCCTTGGTATCAGAAAAGGTATTTTAAATGATCACATGGCTGTCATGAAATAAAAGTAAACTTTAAAGATTTCTGTGAACATACTTTAAAATTCAGTTTCATTTGAAGTGATGTTTAAAAAAAACTAATCGGGCGTGCCTCGGTGGCTCAGTTGGTTTAAGCATCTGACTTCAGCGCAGGTCATAATCTCAGAGTTCAGGGGTTCAAGCCCTGCATCGGGCTCTGTGCTTCCAGCTCAGAGCCTGGAGCCTGCTTCAGATTCTGTGTCTCCTTCTCTCTCTGCCCCTACCCTGCTCATGCTCTGTCTCGCTCAAAAATAAACATTAAAAAAAATTATAAATAAATAAAAACTAATCATCTCATGATGTTTACATTTGAAGGTTTTTATTTAATGTTAATGGATTATTTTTCATTAGATTCTTCTCATCTATGCAAAAAACTTTTGCAATATGTCCTAAAAGCCAGCCTCTCCATTAACCTGGTAAACTTCAGTAATGACAGCTTTAGAACCTATCACATCTCTCCTTTATCCTCAGCTGCTTTAAGTCCCAGGTCTGAGTATCTTGCTAAATTATAGGAGCTTCCTCTTTTCTTTCTACGTTTATTTATTTATTTTGAGAGAGGAAGAGAGACAGACAGACAGACAGTACTAGTGGAGGAGGGGCAGAGAAAGAGGGAGAGATAATCCAAAGCAGATTCCATGCTGTCAGCACAGAGGCTGGCGCGGGGATTGAATTTACCAACTGTGAGAACATGAAATCAAGATTCAGATGCTTAACTGACTGAGCCACCCAGGCACCCCTAAATTATAGTAACTTCCTTTTAATCTATATTCTCTGACACAATTATTCTCCCTCAGGCTTTTATTCTTATGTCTCTATTTTAACCATTTGTAGCTTTACTACCTGTATTTATTATGTAATATGCATCATATCATTTACTTTTAAAAGTCATATATAAATGTGAAATAATTTTTTAAAGCCTCCTTTTTTTCTAGGAATCAAATAGAACTAACACTAACCTTTTTTAAAGTAGCACAAGGAATATAATAATATTCTCCCAAATTATCTGCTACCTTTGGCAAGCACCTATAGTAAACATTTTTAAATTGATGAGTAATTTTTGATGAAATCATATATATTGTTAACAGGTTGCTTAAGTAAATCTACATAATTATCAAATCCTTTCCTACTTTTTTTTTCCATGTTTTTCTGCATTTTGCAAGGTTTCTAATAATGACCATGAATTTAATGTACATAAGCACTTTCATAATTAGAAACATCATTAGAGGTTATTTTTTAAAAACAAAAACCTGAAACTTCTACCTTACTCAAATTCTATTTCTTGAGAACAAATACCCTAGAACTTACTTTCAACTAAAGATTATCTCTTCACTAAAATTCAATATATCTCATAATAAATCTCAGAGTTGACTCTAAAATTTCTGCCTTGTGACATGGTAAGAACAGACATGAAGTCAGAGGTCGTGGCCCAGCCATTAATTTGCCATATGCTCCTATAAAAATCACATCACCTCTCTGAATTTTCTCATCTATAAATAGTTTATATGAAATAATCTTTCAAGATACTTCCAGTTCTAGACCCTTACATGTCCAAATTAATATACTAGAGATATGCAAAATTAGAGAGATAGATATACAAAATTATATATATATAATTTATAAATATACTAAAATATGTATATATATATATATATATATATAAAAGTTGGCATATTTGCCAGTTTTATATATTTACATATGTACAATTTATAAACATACCTGTATTAATATAAAGACATAAAGAATGATAAAAGTAAATTCTGAAATGAGTAAAATAAATAATTTCCCATTAGATCGAAAAGTCAATATTAATTTTAAAAAGAAGAAAATTAAAATTAGCCTTCAAGTTTTTACTAGAAGGAACAGATGATTAGATGAATGGATGGATACAGGAGGGAAGGGTATGAGAGGGTTGGAAAAAAAAGGACAAGAGTTGTGTCTTCCTTATGGGTCACTTATTCTTTAAAAAAAGTCAGGATCAGAAAGATAACCACCTTAAATCTTCTCAGTATTATACCATGATCTTCACTGTTTCCCTGCTAGATAGTCTGTAGTTGAATTAGAATTAATACCTTTGTTTTAGTCAAGATTTTATGTCTTTGGTTCCTTATCTGTAGGATGTCTCAAATAAGATAAAATAGTGTAAATATATAACAGCATGTTTAAGTTATAAAATACTACATTCAAATGTAACCTATTACTACAGAAAGAAAAGCTTCCTATAAATCTCAATTTTCTGTTACTCAGAAAAAAATCAAATCACCTTACCTGATATTGATACCTTGTTTGTATATCTTACATGCATCAGAAGGCAGAATTCGGGAAAGTAAAGGCACTGTATTTTTAAAAAGAAAAGATAAAAAATAACTACCTGAAGTTCTGAGACACTACAAATTTCTTAATTAGAAAAAGAGTAACGTAAATATTCTACTAATTCACTAAAATTGTAACAATTTTCCTTTAAAATCGCTTTTTCCATTTAAAATAGCATATAAGGCAATTTTGAGCAACTTCAAATATCTACTATTCAATTGTAATTGCTGTGTAGTTCACCATTCTGCCCACTCATCCACCCACCAACACACACAAGTAGCAGAGTCAATACAATGCCACTTTGGGGTACATATTGTAGGACATTATTATAGATGAGAAAACAGTGCCCTATGGCAACTAAACCATCAGGAATGGGTAACCTGATGGACCTGGATCCTATCTACTCCTATAAATACAATTTCATTAAATAGCAGGAGAGCAATAGAGCAATTTGCATTTTCCAATTCTACGATGACTTTTCCTCCCTCATGTAAACTGAACAATCAAGTTCTCTATATCTTAAATTATCACAGCATAGTCTGAGAGTTTAACACAGCACTCCAAAAGTAGCATAAATCACTGAACTTAACAATGAACAGTCTGTATATTTTAATTTTGGTTTTGCTGTCATTTACTCCTTGGTCTTAAGAAAAGTTTCTAAACCTAAAGTTTTCCATTTATAATATACAAATAACAGTCTCAAAAATGGATATTTTGTAGATTATGAGATAAAGAAACTTTAAAAACTACTAGTTTTTCTGTTGAAATGTGCTATATACGTGATGCTAAACTTGAAGTCATGATTATGATACTATAAATTACTTAACGCTTTTACAGTATATAAAGGACTTCCTTCAAAAAATAATTTCATTTCATCCACACATAAACAAAATTTGTAATATCTGGGGCAGTTATTATTCCCATGTAAAAATGAAGAAACTGAAGGGGTCCCTGAGTGGCTCAGTCAATGAAGCATGACTCGGTTTCAGCTCAGGTCATGATCTCACAGTTGTGAGATCAACCCCTGTATCAGGCTCCTTGCCCAATAGCATGGAGCCTGCTTAGGATTCTCTCTCTGCCCCTTCCCCACTCAAGCTTGTGAGCGTGCGCGTGCTCTCTCTCAATCTCTCTCTCAAAATAAATAAATAAACTTAAAATAAAATAAAGAAACTGAGGCCCATGAAAGACATGTGATTTGCCACATCAAATAGGACCCATGACTTCTGATTCCAATTTAAAGGTTTTCTATATCTAAAAACCTAAGGTAGAATAGTTTAGTTGCCTTCAGATTTGCTGTTAACCAAGTCTGAGGCTATTTTCAGCCAAACACTAAAAACAACAGTATGAGAAAGCGTGTGCATGCTCCACTACCTCTAAATTAAACCTAATCCTGGAGCTCAATATTTCTTAACTTCCTCTTATTTCTGGGCTGCCCTTTTTTTTTTTTTTTTTTTTAGTATTAGGGTTTAAAAAAAAAAACTGTCATGTTTATTTAGCATTTTATGTTTGAATGGGGAATTTATAACTTCTCCCTTCTTCATTTTTTTTTTTTTTTTAAGTAGGCTCCACGCCCAGTGTGGGGCTTGAACTCACAACCCTGAGATTAAGAGTCACATGCTCTACCAATCAAGCCAGCCACACACCTTGATATTAGGAGTTTTGACAATGGAAAGAATCATGCCTAAACTCTAGAAAAAAGCTTACTAATCAAATCTAACAATAGGGATTATTCAGAGTTTTTTAATCCCAAGTGTCTAAATTAAATGTAGCCAATGAGTTTAGTTTTTAGAATTATACATGCCATCTAACCATCAGGTGCTAATAGTTTTGACATGAAAGCAGTAAAATCTTTTATCAACAATGAAACAGATGTGCTGACTTTTTTCTATCAATCCTCAAAGAAGCAGTACTTTTAACAAATACCTCAATGGTTACATCATGAATTTGATTACGCAACATTTATAAATATATTTATAACTACAGATATTTGCACAATTTCAGCAGTGATTACATCCATTTCCATTGCTTCATATAACTGAAATGTTACTTTTAAAATATTTTAAAACAGGGGTGCCTGGGTGGCTCAGTTGGTTAAGTGTCTGATTCTTGATTTCTGCTCAGGGCATGATCTCACAGTTTCATGAGTTTGAGCCCCATGTCGGGCTCTGCACAGAGCCTGCTTGGGATTCTCTCCCTTTACTCCTCCCCTGCTTGCGCTGTCTCTCTCAAAATAAATATATAAACTTAAAAAAAGTATTAAAATATTTTAAAACATTTGCTCAGCAAGACAAATTGACTATTTTAAATTTACACCACTAACAGTTTCTAAGAGAATCAGTTAAAAAGCCAATATACTCAAGGGACAACCTTGAATATAAGCTCACCAAGCAGGACTAGGGTTTCTAAAGATGTTAAAAAAAAAAGAAAAAAAAAAAAACTGGGTAAAAAAACAGTAATCAGGCTTTAAACCAATCTAACTTGGAGTTCTTTTATTATACAAAGCCACTACAAACGTTTTTCCCTCAGTGTTCTAAGACACCTGGGCTTCTGAATGATATATAAAGCATAAAGGCAAGGTAAGCCTACAAAGTAACAAAATCATGTGTTGGTTTTGATAGAGCCCAAACTAACCTGATTTGCTAGAGTTGTAACAATGTTGGAAAGAACTGATTATTTCACAAATCAAAACTTTACATTTAGAGAATAAACACACTAGGAAAACTTTAATCATTCATTCTATATACATTATTATGCAACGGTTGAAGTACTTCGTCATGAACTAATATGGAATTAATGCCTAATGATACATTAAGTAAAAATGACAAATTGCATAATGATATAATGGCATGATCCCATAAAAAAAAAACTAATTCTGAGGATATATACACACATATATATGTATTCACACATATGCTGTGTAAACTTTGAAAAGGATGTGAAAGCATTCTCGTGAAACATTAACAGTGATTTTTATAGTTGTCAAATCTGATTAGTTTTATAATTATCACTGAGCATTCAAATATCTTTATATCACAAAAATTAATGCAGATGCTTAAAAAAACACATGTAAGCTCATTATATTCAAATCTATATACAGATTACATTGGTTTTAAATCTTCAAGAAAAAAAACCTAAATTTAGTTGCTTTAGTAGTTGTTTAATTAGTAAAGGTCACTAGGATCAAACTTCCTATTTAGACATGAAGGTTTTCTCCCTAAATGGACTCAGGTTTAAAATGGGGAGGAGAGAAACTTACCTTGCCAAGATAAACCATTAAATGACTGCAAAATATCTAGGGATTAAGGTTTTATAAATAATTGAAAAATTGAAACAGTGCACAACCAAAAAATATGTTAACAGAGTAGCTATAAAGTACACAATAAAAATGGTAAAAATTATTGAAAGTTGACAACATATACAAAATCAAATAATGTTAACCAAATTCTTCTCATTCAGGATCTGAGTACTATATTTCAAACTTCCTTAAATTCAGTAATCTAATAATCCCATAATTATTACTCTCTTCTCCTTGAGAATTGCTTATACTTAATTAATATAATATTTAATTTCATTTGGCTAAAAAAAAGATAATTTTCAATCTTAAAAATAAGAATCTTAAAAGTTACTAATCAAGTTCGGATAACTATTACTACAGGGGTTTATAACTATTACATTCAATGTGATGAGAAATATTTAATTTTCCTTAGGGCCAGTAACAAATTTGTTGTGTTAACATTTCCATATAATAGCTATTTTTGCACTTGCATTTTTGCAAGTGCACATATTTTATAGTAAAACATAGTACACTCTTACCCCAGCTTTGAAAATCCCAGTGAAGTTCCAGATAAAAGTCACCTAGCTGAGAAACAAAATACAAATAATTACTGAATGCACCTTAATAAGCAGTCCTTCTATTTACTGAATATTTTACTTAAAAAAAAAAATCTACCATCATTAAAGATCTATAGACAGAAATAGAAAGTAGTTTAAAAGTTTGCAGTTAAAGAACAAAAACATATGATTAAATTACTTAAAACATTACAATAGCACATATTATTATACTTAACTACAAAGGAAAATATGCACCAACTATGGATTTTACAAGACCATTTTAACCACACAGGAATATCTGAAACTGACAGGCATTTAAATTTGCATCAATAAACAGTCAATTTTCCCAGCATAGCCAAAATAACAGTAACTATCGTTGTAAAAATAGCTCATAACTTTAGATGTGTTAAAAAATACAACTTCCAAAATGACTATTTGTGCAGCCTCATAATGGATTACGAAAATGACACACTGAAATAGAAACTTTTTTCTATAAAATGGTAACACAAGTTTACAAAAATCTGAAATAATATGTCATCTTATGAGATGTATAGTAAAAGTCTGAATTTTACAAAGTAGAAGTTAAAAAGCAAAGCCTATAACTGTTAAGGAAACTACTGTGATCAAATATTCCCAAAAAAAATCTATCGCTTGAGATTAAAAAAAAAAAAAAAAAAAAAGGCATACTTAAGAGGAAACAGTTATCATAATAGGTCTATCTTTCTCCCACAGTTATTTCAGACATCAAAACTACAGTGTAAGAGAATAAGAGAAAACAAAGCTCTCTTCCTTTTTTGAGCCAACACACCCAGCTCCTACCATCGTGAAGATAATAAGAGTTTTGTTAGATAAAGAAGATGCTGTTCCCGCTAGCAGGTAGTGGCTTCAGCTCTTAGGGAATCTTTTATTGCCATTAATTATGGCTTACCCCCTTATTCTTAGATATCTTATCTAATTTGCTGAAAACAGTAATTCTTTATCTACCTTCCTAGTTCAAAGTAAATGGTACTTCCCTAAAATTAAATTTACACCTTATAATCAGAGTATTTTGTTTTATCATTATTGCTTAATTCAAACAGGATTTTGACAAACCATTTCTTAACTCTTAATAATCAGTAAGCATTAGACTGCATTTTTAAAAATGCCTTAAAGTACACTTACAATTACTCTTTAGGTACAAGATCAGCAAAGAGATATAGCCTACCTCTTTCAGGGCTTTTAATAATCGAGGTCGTTTTTCTTCAACACTTTCCCTGGATTGCTGCTTAAGCTTCCTTAAAAGAGCTGTAACTAAAATTTAAAAAGTTTCAATTTAAAATAACTTTCACCATGCTAGACTGTTAATTATAGCCCAATTAAAAAGACTTATAAAAAAAATTTTATCATGCTAGAAAACATCACTTATTTATTATACAAAGATATATATAGATATAGATACTATGTTAATAAGTTTAATAAAACTGTTATGAACCCCAAGGAAAATTGAGAAGAGACACCTCAACATGAACTTATATTCACACTAGTTTTCCTAGTTTTTAAATATCAGTAAGGATTTACATGAGTGAGCCAAGATTTATCAATCTCAGTCAGATGATACAATGTCCTATTATAACACTGATCTAAAAGAAGATCTCAAAGATCCCATTGGATATCACTTATATAAAAATGTAATTATTTGTAATTGTTACTGGGTGTATCTGTTCTTTTCTCACTAGAGACTGTACTCTCACACATCCCCACATAACAGAAAAAAATATAAAAATGGATCCTATTTTATCTGTGAAAAGCGTTTCCGAATCTAATAAAACCTGAAGCCCTCCATAGTATTTTCTTAATAGTTCAGATTGAGATTTAGCTACAATGCTGAAGTGCAACTCCAGCTTCACTACTTATTAGCTATATGTAAATGTGAACAAGTTACTTAATTTTCCATAATTTTCGTTTCTTTTTTTTTTCACTTGTTAATTAAAAATAAAATAAAACCTCTGTGGAATTTATATAAAGGCTCAATATAAATTGGTTACTACTATGCCTGTAATTAAGTAAATATAATTTTTAGCTACTAGAATGAAGGTCTAAAACTGACTTGCAAAAACCAATCAACCCCTAACATGTATTGAAATAAGGGAAAATATTATACTTAAATGAAATAAACCTTACAAAAGATGAGAAGATGGAAAATATGCACTGAGGAAAAAAAATGTATATATCACTACATGCTGATTTCCTCCTAGTCCTGACATATTTTCATACATTATGTATATACATATGTATATGTACATGTATACATTCATATACATTAAAAAATGTTAGTTTTTACTATTTTATAGTATGTATTCTTATAAGCTACTTAAACCTTTATGTGGAATACAGAAGCAAAAGGTTAAAAAAAAAAAAGTAAAAAGGGTGGCTCAGTCGCTTAAGCATCCAACTTCGGCTCAGGTCAGGATTTCAGAGATCGTGGGTTCAAGCCCCACATCAGGTTCTGAGCTGACAGCTCAGAGCTTGGAGCCTACTTCAGATTCTGTGTCTCCCTCTCTCTGCCCCTCCCCAGCACTCGGTTGCTCTCTCTCTCTCTCTCTCAAAAATAAACATTGAAAAAAAAATTTTGGGGGCGCCTGGGTGGCGCAGTCGGTTAAGCGTCCGACTTCAGCCAGGTCACGATCTCGCGGTCCGTGAGTTCGAGCCCCGCGTCGGGCTCTGGGCTGATGGCTCGGAGCCTGGAGCCTGTTTCCGATTCTGTGTCTCCCTCTCTCTCTGCCCCTCCCCCGTTCATGCTCTGTCTCTCTCTGTCCCAAAAATAAATAAAAAAAAAACGTTGAAAAGAAAAAAAAAAGAAAAAAAAATTTTTTTTTTTTTTTTTTTTTTTAAGTAAAAGGAAAGAAGACAGCAGTGAAAGCTTGGACGAGATTTGTTCTGTCCACACTGGCCAAATTAGGAAAAGCCCAGAGAAGAATCTGAAAATTAGTGTAATCTATTCTTACTTTTAACCACAGGTGTAACCAGAACCCCACTGTATTCAAAAAGCCAAAAATCAAAGAGCACATTTCAATTACTCAAGGTCTTTTGGAACAAGAGAAGAGGCTGGGACCTAGAAGCCAAGGAACACAGGACCTCATCTCAGTTATACACTAGCTCTGTGACCTAGGTTAGTAGTTTCCAAATACAAGTCTACATTTCAGTGCCAAACTCTCAACTTTCCAGTGATGTGCAGCAAAATGAAAAAGACTTGGAATCAGGTTGGTGTTTCTTCTTTATTTATAAGTTATATACTTTTTTTTCAATTTAAGGACTATTCTTTATACCATTTTTTGTTTCAAAATGTCTTTTTTAAATGAAATGGTGATCACAGAAGAAAGTAATTCTCTTTTTTAAAGCTCTTAGATGCTAGCGGTGGCTAGGTGACTCAGCCAGTTGAGCATCCAACTTTGGCTCAGGTCATGATTTCTAATTCCTGAGTTGGAGTCCCATGCCAGGCTCACTGCTGTCAGCGCAGAGTCCCCCATGGGGCAGGATCTCACCAACCAAGAGATCATGACCTGAGCCGAAATCAAGAGTCTGATGCCTAACCGACTGAGCCACCCAAACACCCCTAGTAGAATTCTTTTTATAATTCTTCTCCACTCAAGTACTTTAATACTAAGCTCAAATACTTTAATCTTCCTTGCCTTCAAGGAAGGCAATTTGCCTTCAAATTCAAACAAACCTCTGTGAATGTAAAAAATGGAAAGAATTCAATTTGTAGACAGAAAAGATAGCTTAATGAAAAGCAGAAGCCACATATTTTTCACCAGGTAAATATACTGAACTGACTAAAGGCATGCACTAAATAATAATTAGATTAAAATGCCCAAACATTATTAAAAAGATAGTGACAAAGAGATTCTTGTTCTATGAAACTTCACACTAAAAAATAACACTGTGGTGGCGCCTGTGTGGCTCAGTTGGTTAAACATCTGACTCTTCATTTCGGCTCAGGTCACGATCTCGAGATTCATGGTTTCGAGCCCTGATTCGGGCTGTACTCTAGCAGCATGCTGCCTGCTTAGGATTCTCTCTTCCTCTCTCTCTCTCTCAAAATAAATAAATAAATTTTAAAAAATAAAATAAAACAAAATAAAATATCAATTCAAACCTTCTTAGAAACATACATTCAAAATGCAATTATAAAAAATGACCAATCTTTCGGGGGGAATCAGTATGTGTACTCCCATATTAGAAGAATCTCATTAGTGATGACTGATAATAAAGATAAAATTAGTTTTAGAGGATTTAAATGGTATTAGAATTCACACAAAGACTCCAATGAAGAACTCCAATAAACTACAACTTATCTTTCTCTTTCCTTCTTTTCCCATATAAAGTATTTTTTAAGTATTCAGTACACCTAAATCTGGATCTTTCTGCCCTCTACTGCTTTCTATGCTCCAGAATAATTATTTCCCATTTCTTAGTTCTACCTAGATATACCACAGATAACTCAAACTCAACAAATCTAACATCAAATTAATTAAATCCCAGACTGATCTGTAATACTGGCCTGCACTGATCACTGTTCACCATGCAACCAGCATAAAGCAGGAAAGCAACATAATCCTAAATTAATTTTAAAATAAAATAATTCCTTTTTTAAATTTTTTTTTTTTTTTTTTTTTTTTTTTTTTTTTTAGTAATCACTACACCCAACATGGGGTTTGAACTCATGACCCTGAGATCAAGAGTTGCATGCTCTTCTGACTTAGCCAGCTAGGTGCCCCTCAAGTGAAATAATTCTAAAAAGTCTTAGATGAATAGTTTAGCATTATCTCACTGTTCTATAGCACAAAAACTTTAGCAGAAATCAGACCAAAAAAGAAACAGGTCACAGTTTTTTCTAATAATGTATAATATTAGATTATATTTTGCTAATTAGATATTTCAGTAATAATTTATAATATTAGATTATCTCTGATTTTTCAAATAATGTAACTTTCTATGCCCAGAATGTTTTAATGTAACACAAGCTATCAAAAACTTAAATCATAATACTTAAAACAATCTCAAAGACCAATTTAACACCATTATAAACATATTCATATTTTTATATTAATATTTCTAAGTACTTAAGAGTTACATATTAATATTTCTAAATACTTAAGAGTAGCATAAGAGTTGTTAGCTTTATTATCCTTTAAGTTAGCAGTTAAATATTTCCATTTCATGTGATGGGAAATGATTTTTTAAAACCACTGAAGAATTATGGATATATAATGATTCAATGATTGACAATGGAATACTATTCAGAATGTGTATCCAAGCCATCACTCTATAGAAGAAAATCACTTTAAAAGCAAACCTCAACTACTATGGGGCTCAATCTTTTAAATTAAAATCCAGTAACTGATTTTCCAGGAAAACTATTTCTTGGGCTACCCAATAGTCTATAATTCCTCAAGAGCAGAGACCATGTTTTCATTCTCTACATCTTACTCTATATACATGCTTTATAGTAAGGACTCAGTAAAAATTCACTGACTCTAAATAAAAGTTATTGGGATGCCTGGGTGGCTTGATTTCAGTTCAGGTCATGACCTCACGGTTCATGAGATGAAGCCCTTCAATGGGCTCTATGGTGACAGCACGGAGTCTGCTTAGGATCCTCTCTCTCCTCTCCCTCTTTGGCCCCTCCCCCGCTCACTCACATGTTCACTTGCTCTCTCTCTCTCAAAATAAATAAATACAAACATAAAAAAAAAGTTATCACTTCTCAGCCTTTTGGCTAAGATCAAGTGCAAAACAAAAAAGTTATGTGAAAGCCACAAAAGTCTCAGTGTAAGTCAGAAGCCCAGGAATCTATCTGGTTTCCTCTCCATTCTGCTAATGGCTTAGAAACATCAGAGAAAGTTTCTTAAGACTGGTTGCTGCAACTTTGACTTTATTCTTAGTTTATTAGATCTGTATATTTTCATCTTTTCCCTGACATAATTCTAGAATTAGTATGGTTTCTTACTTTCATAAGGGCTTCTTGATGTTTGTCCAGAAAGGACAATAAATAACAAAAAATATATATACTATATAATTGTTAAATCATCACTATTCTATCTCATTAAATCTTAAGCCCAAATGTAACTTCACCATTAAAAGTTGCTCAAAGTGTTCAGAAAGTCCACAAACATGTACTATGTGGATTACATAAAAGCTAAAGCATAAGAGCCCAAAATGTAGCATCAAATAGAACTAAATCCATGGTAACATTCTGAGAGTGTTCAATGTTATACACTTCTTTTAATAAACTGCCCAATTTTTTTTACCGTTCCTTCCACAAGGCTAGATTTAATTATTTTCAGCCTCAAATTATAAAAAGATATTACCAGAAAAATAATATTCTTATTCATCCAGATTGAAATTTTATAGAATTTTCAACTATTGAGATGTGCTTGACATAAATAAGACCTGTATAAGTTGAAAAAAGAAAACTTAGGAATAGGGGAGGTAGAGTAACTGAACACTCCGTATACTGTGAGAAAATACGTGACTTTTTTTTAATTCTCAAAGACTAAAACAAAGAGATTTGCTTCTCACTTTCAGCACAGCCTATACCCAGCGATTAAAGCAAAAAGATAACTGTTATAACACACTGTGATTATTTTCAGTTCCAATTAATGTTCCCATATAACATAGTTGCCAAAAAGGACAGTTGGGTCTCAGTGTTTTTAAAAATACTTCATACTGAATAAGTAAAACAATGGAAAAATATCAAGAGCAGAATACTGTAAAAGAAGAAAAAATAATAACATACTTTTAAACATGATTCCTCAATTCTTTTTGTGTACTACCCAATATTCAAGTTCCTAAGTCATGAACAATTCACATACAAGTTTACAAATAACTACAAACCTTTCATACTATGGAAAGTTACCCTAAATGAAAATTATGTCAAATGAAATCACTTCATATTTTTAGCATATATATCAACAACATAATTTATGTTGCTTACTCATCTGTCTATCTCCATAGCTGATGGCTTCCGCCAGCGGGCTCCATCCCTGAGCATTTTTCACCTTTACTGGAGCATTATGAGCCAAAAGTAAATGAGCACATTCTGAAACATAAAGTGGTAATAATATCAAAAATCATGCAATTTTTAGAATCTCTAAATATAAAAATCATTTAGGAATTTAAGAAACAAATTTAAGGGGCGCGTGGGTGGCTCAGTTGGTTGGGCATACAACTTCGGCTCAGGTCATGATCTCATGGTTTGTGAGTTCAAGCCCCACATTGGACTCTGTACTGACAGCTCAGAGCCTGAAGCCTACTTGGGATTCTGTGTCTCCCTCTCTCTCTGCCCCTCCCACTCACGCTCTGTCTCTGTCTCTCTCTCAAAGAAAGAAACAAACAAATTTTAGCATAAATAGATCTATAAAATAAACACTGTATTATGGAGAAAAATAATTTTTAAAAGCCCAAAATATCTAAACAAGATTATTTCAAAACCTTAGATCTCAGATTCAAGGAGTCTCCATGCTATTACTTAAAAATAAATTGGATCTCTCTACAAGGAAGTATTATGTTCCTTAATAATTGTTCCCAAGAATATTCTAAAAATATTTTCATAGCCTAAAGATAACAAGATCCCCAAAAGTAATTTAAATCAAATTATCTATTAATCAAGATCAAAAGAGGACGTGTATGTATGGAATGTCAAATGGAAACTTCCTAATTTATTTCAGAAAAAAATGTGCTTTCAAAAAGGACCAGTAATGTTTCCATAAACACTTCTTTTCAAATGTTACGATTCTTTTACTTCAAGAATAAAACCCAAAAGAGGAAAACATCTGTTTATGATTACAAGAACAAATCTGGACAGTCTTTTTTTTTTTTTTTAATGTTTATATATTTTTGAGAGAAAGAGACAGAGAATCTGAAGCAGGTTCCACACTATCAGCGCAAAGCCTGACCTGGGACTCGAACTCACGAACCCTGAGATCATGACCTGAGCTGAAGTCTGACATTTAACCAACTGAGCCACCCAGGTACCCCTGGACAGTCCTTCCAGTAGTCAAAGTAAGTCTAAGGTATAATCCTTTCTATAGGTTGAGGATATTCTTCTTAAAAAGTAGAAATAAGAAGTATATTAACAGGCAAAAAATTCAAAACTAAGGCTCATGGGAAATTTAGGATGGCTATCCATTCTAAATTTCCTAAATGAACGATTCACTCATTCAATCCATCATTCAGCAAATATTAACTAAGTCCCCGTTATATGCCATTTCTAAGCACTAAGTCCTGGATATAAGCAGTGAGAAAAAAGATAAGGATTTGCTATCAGAAAGCTTACATCTTGGGGTGCCTGGGTGGTTTAGTCAGTTGAGCGTTCAACTCAATTTTGGCTTGTGTCATGATCTCATGGTTTTGTGAATTCGAGCTTTGCGTTGGGCTCTGTGTTGGCAGAGTGGTACCTGCTTGAAATTCTCCTTCTCTCTCTCTGCCCCTCTCCTGCTAGTACTCTGTCTCTCTCAAAATAAATAAATAAATTTTAAAAAGTGAGAGACCGCTTACATCCTTTGTTAGAAGAAAATAAGTAAACTATTAAGAAATATATATATATATATATATCAGTTAATGGTAAGTGCTCTGAAGGAAATGAGTGTTATGATAGTGTGATGTAGGTTAACTGAGGTGGAAGAAGAATGTGATTCCTAGTCATAGAAGGAATAACTATATTAGCACACAGCACTAGGAATAACTATACTAAATTTTATTAAGATAAAGTAAAATAGAAATTTCACAGAGGTATTTAGGAGCATCTGTAGCAGTGTATAAGAATACATGGATAAGAATGTTTATTTTAGCAGTTTATAATGGAAAATACACTGGAAACTAAGTGAATATCCATCATGTGAGAATGACTGATTAATAGGATGCATCTACACCACTAGAGTAATATACAGCCATTTTTTTTTTTTTATTGTCCATTTGGGCTTTATTGGTTCACATAAGGAGACAACTAACAGTTGCTGGTGTTTACCGAACACCTACAGCATGCCAGCTACTAAGCGCTTTATTTCTATTAATTCATTAATCTTTATTAACCCTATGAAGTAAGTACCATCGTTATCCCTGTTTTACAGTTGGGGAAACTGAGGTCTGGAATCCTTTTTTTTTTTTTTTCAATATATGAAATTTATTGTTAAATTGGTTTCCATACAACACCCAGTGCTCTTCCCAAAAGGTGCCCTCCTCAATACCCATCACCCACCCTCCCCTCCCTCCCACCCCCCATCAACCCTCAGTTTGTTCTCAGTTTTTAACAGTCTCTTATGCTTTGGCTCTCTCCCACTCTAACCTCTTTTTTTTTTTTTTTTCCCCTTCCCCTCCCCCATGGGTTTCTGTTAAGTTTCTCAGGATCCACATAAGAGTGAAACCATATGGTATCTGTCTTTCTCTGTATGGCTTATTTCACTTAGCATCACACTCTCCAGTTCCATCCATGTTGCTACAAAGGGCCATATTTCACTCTTTCTCATTGTCACGTAGTACTCCATTGTGTATATAAACCACAATTTCTTTATCCATTCATCAGTTGATGGACATTTAGGCTCTTTCCATAATCTGGCTATTGTTGAGAGTTATACAGCCATTTTTTAAGAACAGTGTCATATTAAAGGACAAAGCAACCAGGTTTGTGTTTCTAATGTGATTCAATATAAAGTTCAAAATGTCACCTATGTAGTAGTTTGTCCAGAAAAGTTTAACTTGAATCTAATCAAATCTTGATAGCTAATTTTCAATTTGAAGAAAGATACAAGGAATAAGTTAAATCACATCATGAGAAAATAATCAGGCAAATCTGAGATGAAGGACATTCTACAAATTGACTGGGCATGCAATTCAAAAAGTAAGGTATAAAGGAAGAAAAAAAAGTAGGCAAACTTTTCTATATTAAAATAATGTGATATAACAACCAAATGCAATGACTAAACCTCAATTAATTGAGTTTTGACTCAATATAAAGGACATATAAAGGACATTTTTGGAACAACTGGAAAAATTTTAATATGGATTAGATATTAGAGATTATAATAATATTAATTTTCTTAAGTGATAAGAATATTGTGGTTATGAAAGAGAATGTCCTTATTCTTAGAGATGCATGCTAAGGTATTTGGAGGTAAAATGTCATGATGTCTATGTGAAACTTTCAAACGAAACAGAAAAAATAATATATATAACACTAAGAGAAAGACAAAGCAAATCTGACAAAATGTTATCAAACACTGAACCTAGGTACAGAGTATCTGAATGTTCATTGTGATCGTATTTGTTTTTCTGAATATATGCAATTTTTCATAATGAAGCACTGAAAGAAAAAAGAATGGAAACAAGACATTTTTATTTTGTTTAACTTTTTAAGTAAGCTTTACACCCAACGTAAGGCTTGAACTCATGACCCTGAGATCAGAAGTCACATGCTCTACTAAATGAGCCAGCCAGGTACCCCAAAAGACACATGTTCAAAAAGAATGAATTTAAGCCATCGCAACAGATATAAAAGAATGTCCACGTTGTACTGCTGAATGATATCATGAATCTGCTCACGCAGAAGTGTATTATGATCCCATTTTTTAGAAAATAACTTAATTACCTTTGTAAGTATGTGTTTAGATTCACATACACTTTTATATGTAATAATAAACATGGGGAAAAGTATGGAAGAATATCCAGCAGATTGCTAACATGTTTACTGAAAGAAGAGAGGTAAGAGGGGCAGAAGCTAAGATGGCGGTATAGTGGGAGGAACTTAGGTTTGCCTCGTCCCTCAAACACAACTAGATAACTATCAAATCATTCTAAATACCCAAGAAATTTACCTGAGGACTGAAAGAAAACACTGCACAACTGGGGGAGGGGGGGCATACTGAGGAAGGTAGGAAGCCCAGAGAAGTGGTTTGGGGTTGAAAAGGACTGCAGGTGCTGGGGAAGGGAGGGAGCCCTGGTCATAGAGAAAGACAAGAGAGTGGAGTGAACAGGAATAAGCACAAGGAGAATACTTCCCCAAAGCCATTGGCTGGGAAAACAAAAGGGGCTGATTTTCATGAGTTTTTGCAAACAGCAGGGCTCAAAGACTGGAGTTTTGGAGCCCTGTGGGCTTGGCTGGGATAGAGACCTGAGGGCACTGCCCTACTTCTGGAGAGAAGTCAAGCAAGCAACCCCAGGGCAGACAGTCCAATCTGAGGATTGCCTAGAGCACATGGAGGGAGACTGTTCCCTCTTCTTGGAGGTATCTGTGACAGGTGTCATTGCCTCTCTGTGAACAAAGGAGTTAGTGAGTGTCATTTCACCCTCCATCCCTCAGCATAAGTGCAGAGGCACCTACTGAGGGTGGCTAACTGGGAAAATGGCTCTTTAGCCTGCTTCAGTCCAAATCCCATGCCGCTGCATGCTGTCGTGACTACCCTTCTGGGTCAAACCTGCATCTGTCCCAGCACAGTGAGACCCTCACCCGGAAGACCAATACAGGCCCTGCCACACCAGGTACCTAAAGTTTGGAGTTTTAAAAGTCATTAAGTTTGGCTGTGATAGAGCCCAAAGTGCACAGCACTGTTCCAGACAAGCAAGCAAACAACCTGGAGACAGTGTGAAAACAGCAATCTGAAAAACACCTAGGATGCATGAGGGGAAATAATGCACTCTACTGGGAGGGCTATCCTGAGGACAGCAAGCATGGGATCCCCTCTCTGGGGAAAAAGGTGCTGGCTGGTGCCATTCCCCCCCACCCCCCTCCCCACCCCTCAGCATAAACCAACTTCAGTAAATAGCACAGTGTCAACACTGTCTGCTTAACCTGATTACAACAGGTCCCCAGCCCCTGTGTTCTGCTGGTACTGCTTTTCTTGGGCAAATGTGCCTAAGGACCACAGCAGCAGGCCCCTTCCCCACAAGACCAGCACAAACCCTTGCATGCACCTCATCTATTGACCAAAGAGTTCCGCAAAGCTTCAGTTCTAGTGGAAATAGCATCAGGTCTCATTTAACAGGCAGACCACAACACACCTATTAAAACTCTGGCCAAGATCCAAACACTGTTTATTGCAGGCAAGGAGAGCCTCTGCAGATGACTGACCTAAGGGAGAGAGCAGCCAAAATACAGCAGCAGAGTGCACACAGCAAACACCAGAGACACTTCCTGAAGCACCAGGCCCTGGACATTAAATGACCTCTTCTTCATAAAGCCATTAAACACAGGAACAGGAAACACAACAGGATTTTCTAACACAGAGAGAAGACAGAGACCAAGACAAAATGCCAAGCCAGAGGAATTCATCCCAAAAGAAAGAACAAGAAAAGGTCATAGCCAAAGATTAAATTGAAACACATATCATATGCCTGATGCAAAATTTAAAGCAACAGTCATAACGATACTAACTGGACTTGAGAAAAGCATGGAAGACATCAGGGACATGACTTACCACAGACATAAAAGAGCTAAAAAACAAGTAGGCAAAAATGAAAAAAATGCAGTATCTGAGATTCAAAACTAATTGGTTGTAATGACCACAAGGAAAAAAGCAGCACAGGAATGAACAAGTGATACAGAAATGGAATCATGTAAAATAATGAAGCTCATCAAAAGAGAAAGAAGAATGATGTATCACAGGAATAGACTTAGGGAACTCAGTGACTCCATCAAACTTAGTAACATTCTTATCATAGGAGTCCCAGAAAAAGAAGAGAATGAAAAGGGAGCAGGTTTACTGGAGGAAATAACAGCTGAAAACTTATCAATCTGGGGGGAAAAACAGGCATCCAAATCCAGGAGGTAGAGAGAACTCCCATCAAAATCAATAAAAAGCAGGCTAACACAAAGACATATTATAGTTAAATCTGCAAAATCTAGTGATAAAGAAAAAATCCTAAAAGCATCCAGACAAAGGAAATCCCTAACTCACAAGGTAAGACCCATAAGGTTAGTAGCATATCTCTCCACAGATACTTGGCAAGCCAGAAGGGAGTGGCATAATATATTCAACATGCTAAATGAGAAAAATCTGCAAAGAAGAATACTCATTCAGATCAGAAGGAGAGATAAAGAGTTTCCCATACAAACAAAAACCAAAGGAGTTCATGAATACTAAATCAGCCCTACAAGAAATGTTAAAGGGGATTCTTTGAGTGGGATGGAAAGACCAAAAGTCACACAAGACTAGAAAGGAACAGAGAAAATCTCCAGGAATCATGACAAAACAGGTAATAAATCAGCACTAACACATATCAATAATTACTCTGAAATTAATGGACTAAATGCTCCAATCAAAAGACCCAGGGTGTCAAAATGGATAAAAAAAAATAAAAAGCAACCATCTATATGCTGCCTACAAGAGAATCATTTTAGACCTAAAGACACCTGCAGATCGAAAATGAGAGGATAAATATTTATCATGTAAATGGTTGTCAAAAGAAAGCAAGAGTTACAATACTTATATCAAACTACATTTGTTTAATGTTTTATTTATTTTGAGAGAGACAGAGTGAGACAGAAAGAGAGAAAGAGAGAATGTGGGTGAGGGGCAGAGAGAGGGAGAGAGAATTACAAGCAGGATCTGTGCTCCCAGCACAGAGCTCAAAGCAGGGCTCAAATTCATGAACATGAGATCATGACTTGACCTGAAATCAGGAGTTGGACGCTCAACTGACTGAGTCACACAGGTACTCCCAGACAAGCTACATTCTAAAACAAAGACTGTAACAAGAGATGAAGAAGGGCACTATATCATAATAAAGGGGACTATCCAACAAAAAGATGTAACAATTGAAATAGTTATGCCCTCAAATTGGCAACACCCAAACAGATAAAACAATAACAAACAAAAGAGGTGCTTGGGTGGTTCAAGTGGTTAAGTGACCAACCCTTGATTTCAGCTCAGGTCATGATCTCACAGTTCCAAGGTTTGAGCCCCAAGTCAGACTATGCACTGACAGTGTGGAATTGCTTGGGATTCTTTCTCTCTTTCTCTCTGCCCCTCCCCAGCTCACACGTCTGCTGTCTCTCTCAAAATACATAAACTTAAAAAAAAAAAAAAAAACATAAAAGAACTCATTGATAATAATACAATAATAGTAAGCAACTTTAATACCCCACTTACATCAATGGACAGATCATCTTAAACAGAAAAACAAGGAAATACTAGTTTTAAATGAAAAACTAGCTTTAAATGATACACATTCTTTTCAAATGCACATGGACCATTCTCCAGAATAGATCACATACTGGGTCACAAATCAGACCTCAATAAATACAAAAAAATTGAGATCATACCATGTATCTTTTCTGACAACAAAGCTATGAAACTTGAAGTCAACCACAATAAAAAAGTGGAAAGACCACAACTACATGGAGGTTAAAGACCATGCTACTAAAGAATGAAGGGTCAACCAGAAAATTAAGGAAGAAATTAAAAAATACATGTAAACTCATAAAAATGAAAACACAGTCATCTAAAACCTTTGGGATATAGTAAAACAGTCATAAGAGAGAACCTATATATAGCAATACAGGTCTATGTCAAAAAGCAAGAAAAATCTCAAACAACCTAACCTTACTAACAGAGCTATAAAAAGAACAACAAACAAAACCTACCAGCAGAAAAAGGGAAATAATAAAAATTAGAGCAGAAATAAATGATATAGAAACAAACAAAAAAGCAGAACAAATCAATTAAACCAGGAGCTGGTTCTTTTAAAAAATTAATAAAATTAATAAAAATATTAATAAAAATTAATAAAATCTTGCCAGACTTATCAAAAAGAAAAGTAAAAGGACCCAAATGAATAAAATAATAAAAGAGAGAAGAGAAATAACAACCAACACCACAGTAATACAATTATAAGAGAATATTATGAAAAATTATATGCCAACAAATCAGACTATCTGGAAGAAATGGAAAGTCTTAGAAACATATAAAATACTAAAACTAAAACAGGAAGAAATAGAAAATTTGAACAAACTGATAAAAAGGAAAGAAATTGAATCAGTAATCAAAAATCACCCAACAAACCAAAGTCTAGGGCCGGAAGGAATTCACAGGGGAATACTACCAAACATTTAAAGAGTTAATACCTATTCTTCTCAAACTATTCCAAAAAATAGAATTGGAAGGAAAACTTCCAAACTCATTTGATGAGGCCAGAATTACCCTGATTCCAAAACCAAAGACTCCACTAAAAAAAGAACTACAGGCCAATATCCCTGATGAACATGGATGCAAAAATTCTCAAAAAGATACCAGCAAATCATATCCAACAGTACATTAAAAGAATCAGTCACCATGATCAAGTGGGATTTATTCCTGGCCTATAAGAGTAGCTCAATTTTCACAAATCAATCACTGTGATACATTAATAAAAGTAAGGATAAGAAACATATGATCCTCTCATTAGATGTAGAAAAAGCATTTAACAAAGTACAATATCCATTCATGATAAAAACCTTCAGCAAAGTAGAGATAAAGGGAACATATCTCAACATAGTAAAAGCCATATATGAAAATCCCATAGCTAGTATCAGCCTCAATGGGGAAAACCTGAGAGCTCTCCTTCTAGGGCCGGGAACAAGACAGGGAGGCCCACTCTCACCACTGTTATTTAACATAATACTGGAAGTACTCACCTCAGCAATCAGACAACAAAAAGAAATAAAAGGCATCTAAATTGGCAAGGAAGAAGTCAAACTTTCACTGTTTGCTGATGACATGATACTCTATATAGAAAACCCAAAAGACTCCACCAAAAATCGCTAGAACTGACCCATGAATTCAGTAAAGTCACAGGATACAAAATCAACATAGAGAAATCTGTCCCATTTCTGTATACCAATAATGAAGCAGCACAAAGAGAAATCAAGGAATCAATCCCATTTACAATTGCACCAAAAACCGTAAGATACCTAGGAATAAACATTACCAAAATGGTAAAAGATCTGTACTCTGAAATCTATAAAACACTGATGAAAGAAATTGAAAATAACACAAAGAAATGGAAAGACATTCCATGCTCACGGACAGGAAGAACAAATATTGTTAAATTGTCTATACCACCCAAAGCAACCTACACATTTATTGCAACCCCTATCAAACTACCACCAGCATTTTTCACAGAGCTAGAACAAACAATCCTAAAATTTGTATGGAACCACAAAAGACCTCAAAGAGTCAAAGCAATTTGAAAAAGAAAAGCAAAGCTGGAGGCATCACAATTCTAGACCTCAAGTTATGTTACAAAGCTGCAGTAATCAAGACAGTATGGTACTGGCACAAAAACAGACACATGGATCAATGGAATGAACAGAAACCCCGTAAAAAGACCCACAACTATATGGTCAACTAATCTTTGACAAAGCAGGAAAAAATACCCAATGGAAAAAAGACAGTCTCTTTAAGAAATGGTGTTGGGAAAACTGGACAGCAATATCCAAAAGAATGAAACTAGACTACTTACTTACACCATACACAAAAATAAATTCAAAATAGATGAAAGAACCAAATGTGACACAAGGAACCATCAAAATTCTAGAGAAGAATGCAGGCAGATACCTCTTTGACATCAGCCACAGCAACATCTTACTAGACATGTCTCCAGAAGCAAGGGAAACAAAAGCAAAAATGAACTACTGGGACCTCATCAAGATAAGATGCTTCTGCACAGCAAAGGAATCAATCAGGAAAATTATAGAATAGGAGAAGATATCTATAAATGTCATATCTTATAAAGGGTTATATCCAAAAGTATATAAAGAACTTATTAAACTCAACACCCAAAAAACAAACAATCCAGTTAAGAAACAGGCAAGAGACATGAATAGACATTTTTCCAAAGAAGACATCCAGATGGCCAACAGACACATGAAAAGATGCTCAACATCACTCATCATTAGGAAAATACAAATCAAAACTATGATGAGATACTACTTCACATCTGTCAGAATGACTAAAATTAACAACACAGGAAACAACGGATGTTGACGAGGATGTGGAAAACAGGGAACCCTCCTACACTGTAGGTGAGAATGCAAATTGGTGCAGCCACTGTGGAAAACAATATGGAGTTTCCTCAAAAAGTTAAAACTAGAACTATCCTATGATCCAGCAATTGCAAGACTAGCTATTTACTCAAAGGATACAAAAATACTAATTCAAAGGTATACATGCACATCAATGTTTATAGCAGCATTATCAATAACCAAATTCTGGAAAAAAACCCAAATGCCCATCGACTGATAAATGGATAAAGGAGATGTGGTGTGTAATTATGTGTATGTATACACACACACACACACACACACAATGGGAATATTAGTCATCAGAAAGAATTTAATCTTGCCATTTGCAATGACAGGGATAGAGCCAGAGACTATTACGATAAATGACATAAGTCAGTCAGAGAAAGACAAATACCATATGATTTCACTCATATATGGAATTTAAGAAACAAAAGAGATGAACAATAGAGGGAAAACAAGAGAGAGGCAAATCATAAAACAGACTCTCAACCAAGGAGAACAAACTGAGGGTTGCTGGACAGTGGGATAGATTAAATGGGTGATGGGTATTGAGGAGGGCACTTGCTCTGATGAGCACTGGGTATTGTATGTAAGTGATAAACCACTAAATTCTATACCTGAAACAAATATTACAGTGTATGTTAACCAGAATAAATAAAAACTTGGAAAAAACTAAAAGGAAAGAATTTTTTTTCAGTTAAAAAGAATTTTATAAATAAATAAACAAGTAAGTAAGTAAAATGGATTCTCCCTTCAAGAAACCTAGCATCAAGTTTTATGCAAATAAGTGTGTATGTGTGTACATATAAAGAAGTTAGAGGAACATAAACATTCATAAAGATCTATGAACTTGTACAACTATTTCATGATAAACTTTTGAATGAAAACAAAAATATAGCATAGTACTGTATATAGTGATTTAACTTCATTAAAAACAAACTAATCCCCTCTGTTATATAAAAAAGGAAGATGTGCAAGGATACCCACTAGGCTAATTTTTTTTTAAGTTTATTTATTTATTTTGAGAGAAAGTGTGTGTGTATGGGGGGGGGGCAAGGAGAGGGAGAGAGAGAGAGAGAGAGAGAGACGTCCATTCTCACCACTGTTGTTTAACATAGTGTGAGAAGTCCTAGCCTCAGCAATCAGACGACAAAATGAAGTAAAAGGCATCTAAACTGGCAAAGGAGAAGTCAAACTTTCACTTTTCACAGATGACATGATACACTACATGAAAAACCTGAAAGACTCCACCAAACAACTGGTAGAACAGATACATGAATTTAGCAAAGTTTCAAGATATAAAATCAATGTACAGAAATTGGTTGCATTTCTACATACCAATAATAAAGCAACAGAAAAAGACATCAAGGAATCGATCCCATTTACAATTACACCAAGAATCATAAAATACCTAGGAATAAACCTAAGCAAAGAGGTAAAAGATCTGTATGCTGAAAACTATAGTAAGTTTATGAAAGAAATTGAAGAAGACATGAAGAAATGGAAAAACATTCCATGCTCATGGATTGGAAGAACAAATATTGTTAAAATGTCAACACTTCCCAATCTATACATTCAATGCAATCCCAATCAAAATTACACCAGCATTCTTCTCAAAGCTAGAACAAATAATCCTGAAATTTGTATGGAACCACAGAGGACTCTGAACAGGCAAAGTGATGTTGAAAAGGAAAACCAAAGTGGGAGGCATCACTAAATCCCAAACTTTAGCCTCTACTCCAAAGCTGTAATCATCAAGACAGTATGGTATTGGCACAAAAACAGACACACAGACCAATGGAATAGAAGAGAGAACCCACAACTAGACCCACAAATGTATGGCCAACTAATCTTTGACAAAGCAGGAAAGAATAACCGATGGAAAAAAGTCTCTTTAGCAAATGGTGTCGGGAAAATTGGACAGCAACATGTAGGAATGAAACTGGACCACTTTCTTATACCATACAGAAAAATAAACTCAAAATGGATGAAAGGCCTAAATGTGAGACAGGAAACCATCAAAACCCTAGAGAGAAAACAGGCAACAATCCCTTTGACCTCGGTCGCAGCAACTTCTTGACAGGTCTCTGACAGCAAGTGAAATAAAAGCAAAAATGAACTATTGGCACCTCATCAGGATAAAAAGCTTCTACACAGCAAAGGAAAGAAATCAACAAAACTAAGTGTCAACCAACAGAATAGGAGAAGGTATTTGCAAATGACCTATCAGATAAAGGGTTAGTATCAAAACTTACCAAACTCAACACCTGAAAAACAAATAATCCAGTGAAGAAATGGGCAGAAGACATGAATAGACACTTTTCCAAAGAAGATACCCACATGGCTAACAGACACATGAAAAGATGCTCAACATCCCACGTCATCAGGGAAATACAATCAAAACCACATTGAGATCCATCTCACACCAGTCAGAGTGGCTAAAATTAATGACTCAGGAAACAACAGATGATGGCGAGGATGTGGAGAAATGGGAACCCTCTTGCACTGTTGGTAGGAATGCAAACTGATGCGGCCACTCTGGAAAACAACGTGGAGATTCCTCAAAAAATTAAAATAGAATTACCCTATGACCCAGCAATAGCACTACTAGAATTTATCCAAAGGATACAGGAGTGATTCATAGGGGCACATGAACTCCAATGTTTATATATAGCAGTGCCATCAACAATAGCCAAATTATGGAAAGAGCCAAATGTCCATAAACTGATGAATGGGTAAAGAAGATGTGGTATATTTATACAATGGAATAGTACTCAGCAATGTAAAAGAATGAAACCTTGCCATTTGCAACAACGTGGATGGAACTGGATGGTATTATGCTAAGTGAAATAAACCAGTCAGAAAAAGACAGATATTGTATGTTTTCATTTATATGTGGAATTTGAGAAACTCAGCAGAAGACCATAGGGGAAGGGAAGAAAAACAAATTACAGAGAGGGAGGCAAACCATAACATACTTCTAAAGACAGAGAACTAATAGTTGATGGGGGAGGGAGCTTGGGGGAGAAGGGAAAGTGGGAAATGGGTATTGAGGAGGGCATTTGTTGGGATGAGCATTGGGTGTTGTATGTAAGTGATGAATCACAGGAATCTACTCCTGAAGCCAAAACTACACTATATACATTGTATGTTAGCCAACATGACAATAAATTATTATTTTTTTTAATATATAAATGCAACAAAGAAGCTGGGCCTTAAGGAATATGGAAAAAATGAAATTATGAGGAACAGAAATCACATGTAAATAAGCAAGATTTATAAAGGTAATAAAATACAAAGAGAGAGAATAAGATAAATAGGACAGTGCAAACAAAAGAGAACATCCAGACACACTCTTATGAGAGTTAGAAATCATAATAACCCTAGAGTTATTTCAGACAAAAAATTTAAAACTGCAGATCCAAAAGAATGAATTAAAAGTTGAAGCAACTGATCTGAAGAACCTTTCTATGATGTCTAACTAAAAGGATAAGAAAAGATTTCTTTTCTATTTCTTCTTCTAAAGATTCCTGAAACCTTCTTTAAGTATGATGTTCTTTCCATTTCAGTTCAAATCTACAGTTCAACAACTTCCCAGCCTTAAAGGCCAACATGGTCAACAGACCCAGAAATACAGAAAAAAATCAGATTTCAATGGTGAAAAGAACAGTTATTAAGTTAAGATGAATGACAGAAGTAAATAAAAGTGCAAAAGTCCTGGGGTACTTCTCTTTAAATCAATCAACAAATATTGTTTGGGTACCCTGAGTAATTTTACTGTGTTTACAAATAAGTATACAAACAGCAAGTGCTCCTCCAACAATGAATCAGTAAAGGTACAGTACATTTCTCTCTGAAGAAGAAGATGAAATGGAGTGGCATAGACTGAACAATGGTACCATGCAAAATTAAATTACAGAATTAATAAGGTAGATTTATATATATATATATATATATGTGTGTGTGTATATGTATATACATGTGTGTATATATATATATATTTTTTTTTTTTTTTAAGTTTATTTATCTTAAGAGAGACAGAGACAATGAGAGTTGGAGAGGGCAGGGCAGAGCAACAGGGAGGCAGAGAATCCTAAGCCAGTTCTGTACCATCAGCACAGAGCCTGACACCGGACTTGAACTCACAAAACCATGAGATCATGACCTGAGCGAAACCAAGAGTTGGACTTAACCAACTGAACCACCCAGGCACCCTTATATATTTTTTTAATGTTTATTTTTGAGAGAGAGAGAGAGAGAGAGAGAGAGACAGAGGGAGAATGAGTGGGGGAGGGCAGAGAGAGTGGGTGACAGAGGATCCAAAGCAGGTGCTGTGCTGACAGCAGAGAGCCTGATGTGGGGCTCAAAGTCATGAACCATGAGATCATGACCCGAGCTGAAGTAAGATGCTTAACCAAGTGAGCCACCCAGGTACCCCAATAAGGTAGATGTTTTATCTTCCACTACACATTTCAATAACACTCCTGTGTAATCAAATCTCAAAAATGTTTAAAGGTCGTAAAGAAAAAAGCAAAAAAGAACATACAAGTAAAAAACGTAAATGGGGGGTGCCTGGGTGGCTCAGGCAGTTAAGCATCTGACTTTGGCTCAGGTCATGATCACACAGCTCGTGAGTTCAAGCTCTGTGTCAGGCTCTGTGCTGACAGCTCAGAGCCTAGAGCCTGCTTTGGATTCTGTGTCTCTGTCTCTCTCTACCCCTCCCCCACTCATGCTCTGTCTCTCTTTCTCTCAAAAATAAACAAACATTAAAAAAATTGTTTTAATGTAAAATGGATCAGTATTATTAATGGTTGGACCTACCTTATAAGAAAAGGACTCAGAAAAAGCAAATATTGACATTATGTGCAGATCCTGAATCACTTAACCAAATGTTTCCCCAAAATACCTTCCACAGAACTCTAATCTCTCAGGATACATGTGGAAAAAAATCAGATAACTTTGGGGAATAATGACTCTATATCCAACACCTGCTCCAACTCAGAAGGTCACAGTGCATATAAGCATATCAAAGTTCTAAGAAAGTCCATAATAAAGAAAACTGCTTAATAGTTATTAAACCCACTATTTTCCAAATCGATTTGACCTGGAAATATTATTTTCCCCTAAATATTATTAGTATGCCATAAAACTAATGTTCTGTGAAACATAATTTAGACATGCTAATATAAACCTATGATAGGGGCACCTGGGTGGTTCAGTCGGTTGAGCGTCTGACTTTGGCTCTGGTCATGATATCGCGGTCCGTGGGTTCAAGCCCCGTGTCAGGCTCTGTACTGACAGCTCAGAGCCTGGAGCCTGCTTCCGATTCTGTGTCTCCCTCTCTCTCTGCCCCTTCCCCGCTCATGCTCTGTCTCTCAAAAATGAATAAATGTCAACAACAAAAAAAATTTAAACCTATGATAAAGCATAACAATACCATTTCTGTTTCTCTTTCAATACTATAAAAAATTTCAAACATACAGAAAAACAGATGATCTCAATGAACATTTAAATTCTCTCTACCTAGGTTCAATAGTTGTTAACATTTTATCATATTTGCTTTGTCTCCTCTTAGTGTTATAAATATTATATCTATAATTTACATATACATAAAGAACAGCAGACACACCAGAAGAGATAGACAGATGGTAGGTAAGTAGGTAGACAGACAGAGTGAGGGGAGAATGGCTGATTTCCCAAATGATCTCAGTTACTTCTCTTCCTGAGATATAGGTAGTCCCCATTTTTTGAGTTTCTACAATATGTAGCCTCTTAATAAATCTTAACTTTGAAGTTACTCATATTTCTTGCAAGAAGGTAAAAAAAAAAAGCATAAAATAAATTTAAAAATGAAAACAAAATACGAGTCACCAATTTATACAGAATTAAAGTCAATATTAAATTATCCTACAGATCATGTGCTTAGGCATATAAACTTAAAAGCCAAACTGACAAAAAAATTTTGTTTTTCAACAAAGCAAGTACTGATAACACCCCTGGGATCTGCATACATTCAGATCAAATGTTTACACTAACTGTATGATACTTTGTATCAATAATAGTTGTCCCAAAATGATACTTCTAGGTTATCAGAAAGAAAAAATGTTAACAAAAATTCATTAGCCTGTTTAAAAATTTAAGATTATGTTTTTAAAAGGTTTTTATCAAACACATCTAAAATTTAAAAATCCAGCACTCAAAATGTTACTAATCAGCTATCTGAAATCCTCACTCTCCAGGATTATTGGGAAGCCAGATAACTAAGATTTTATCACTTCTAGGAATAACCTTAAAAAGTAAATATTTCAGGGGCGACTGGCTGGCTCAGTTGGTTAAGCGTCTGACTTCAGATCAGGTCATAATCTCACCGTTCGTGAGTTCAAGCCCCCCCATCAGGCTCTGTGCTGACAGCTCAGAGCCCAGAGCCTATTTCCGATTCTGTGTCTCCCCTTTCTCTCTGCCCCTATCCTGCTCACAGTCTGTCTTACTCTCTCTCAAAGTAAATCTTTTAAATCATCTATGAAGTTTTTGTTTTAAAGAATAAGTAAATATTAAGATTTTACAAACATCTAACATACAAAAGGTGTAGACTTCTGAGTTTAGATATACAAAACAGTCCATATTAAAGAATCTTATAAAACTCTCTGAATATTAAAAGTATTATAAAAGTTAACATATCTTAATATTTGGAAATTATAAATACTTCCTTGATAAAATAACCAAATAAGAAAAAACACGCAGTTTCAAAAAGCATAAAGTTAGTACAGGATTTCCACTAACTCTTGAGGTGAACTACAGAAAATGAGAAAATGTTATTATTTTTAATATATTGATTCTTAACTCAATTAGCAAATAAAATAATCAGGTTAATTTTGAAAAACTCAAAAGACAAAATTCATCTTAAAAAGCTTTATATAAATGTGAAAATACATGAATGAAGTTAAACATAAGAAAGGAAATATTTACTAACCTTTATTTCCTAACATCACAGCAAGGTGTAAAGGAGTGTTTCCTAAAATTAAACAAAAATTAAATTAGTGTAAAAACATAGAAAATTGTTATTTAAAAGTGGTTTTAGCTCCTTCAGAAATTTCACTGACAGATTTAAGTAAAATGTGACTGCAAAATGACCCTGTTTATATGGCAAATTCAAAGTCAGAGGATGCCATGATTTCTAAACACAACGTATTCTAAACCAACCCCCACCAAAAAAAAGTATACCCAGTTTGCTTTTGAGATTTCTTCTCTCAAGAGATTTCACAGATTCCTTTCCTGCTAATTTCTCTATCATATCATTCTTTGTTCATTCAGCAAACAACTTAAATACCTACTATATACTCATCTTTGGGGACAGATATCAAAAATACCCAATCCCTCAAGTGGTTCAGAAGTCTTCTGTTAGAGACTGATAGGAAAGTAAATAATTGCTATTATTTATTAGAATAAAAGAGAGTATAGCATGATAATGGAATAAAGAACAGAGCTCCTAATTTTGTCTGTGCAAACAATTAACTATTAAAGAGGGACCATGTTGAAATAAGTCTTGAATGGGTTAAAAATTTATAGGCAAATGAAGCAACTCACTATTATACTGTGTTAAAAACAATTTAAAAATTAAAAACAATTCCCCCAAATTACATTCAAATGCAAGAACAGTTCATACTTCGCAAACAACAAAAACAACAAAAAATGTTTATGGCCAGTGGGGGTAAAGAGAATAGTAAATAATGAAATTGGTAAGATAAGCAAAAGGCTACACTATGAAGTTTGTATATATCCTTTTAGTTGATGTTATACAATGACTAATTTAATTTCAAAATGATACCCTAAGCCACACTAGTAGCCTAAAAACCTCTTGATTATTAAAGAAAGAAAACCTATAGTAATATTTGCAAATAAAGTTACTAAACAAAATTTGTGTATACTAATTTTCAGATTCAGTATTAGCATTTTTACAGAAGGCACCACATGAACAATTTTTGCCTATAAAATGAGCTGCACACTTATCAAGAAATCATATACAGCATAAAACAAGATTTAACTACTTGTTCTAAAAACCTTATATATGATCTAAGGCACCTGGGTGGCTCAGTAGGTTAGGTGTCTGACTCTTGATTTTGGCTCAGGTCATGATCTCATAGTAATGAGATGGAGCACCAGGGATGGGCTCCACACTGGGTGTGGAACCTGCCTGAGATTCTCTCTCCTACTCCCTCTGCCCCTCCCCTGCTTGACCATCACGCACGCACACATGTGCTCTCTCTCTATCCAAAAGAAAAAATCTTTCTTATTTATTTTGAGAGACAGAGAGAACACACACACGCACAAGCAGGGGAGAGGCAGAGGAGAGAGAGTGAGAGGGAACCCTAAGCAGGCTCCATGCTGCCAGCACAGAGCCCAATGCGGGGCCCTATCCTACAAACCAGGAGATCATGACCTGAGCCAAAATCAAAAGTTGGATGTTCAACCAAGTGAGCCACCCAGGCGCCCCCCCAAAAAATTTTAAAACCTTGTATATGATCTATCCCATTCTCTTAGTTTGACACAACCTGTCCAGATGGTTAAGACACAGACACACACAGACACACACACACAATCTTTTGCTGAATAAAAGCACAGTGGAATAAGAACTGTCTGTAAAGACAGCCAGATAGTATTTTGCGCAAAATTTATAAGTTTAATAAATTCAATAAACTTAAATTTTCTCTATAAGTAATTTTACAAAACAAAAACCTGGACTACAGTAAATTTCTTAGTCTTCACTGTTAAGAACAACAACAACAAAAAGACAGATTTGGGGACATAATTCACATTATATTTTCCCAAAATAAAATTTCCACTAGCAACTAGGCAATCTACTCCCCAGTTTTCATACCTCATAACTAATTTTACTTGAGATATGGAAACCTCTATAATACACGTTGTTTTGTTTTGTTTTTTTTTAAGTTTATTTATTTCAAAAGAGAGTGAGTCAGGGAGGGGCAGAGGGAAGGAGAGAGAATCCCAAGCAGGCTCTGTCTGCACTGTCAGAACAGAGCCCAATGTGGGGCTTGAACCAAACAACCATGGGATCACAACCTGAGCCGAAGTCAGATGCCCAACCTACTGAGCCACCCAGGTGCCCCACATTGTTAATAATCATACACTGAAGCATGTCCCCAGATAAGAAGTTTTGCTCACAACACTATTTAAGAAGTAAACATTATGAGTTGCCAAGTTACTGGCATAGGCTATTTTCCAAAAAAACAAACCAGTTCTCCAAAAATTCCAGACCTTTTAGGGAGCTAGCAATCTTCTTTTATGCTATTATCTAGTCCTATGAGATTTTATTTTTATCTTATAGAGTCAATATTCATTTAGATTTACTTACCATTTTTGCTGCTCTTCATTCCTTCCTTCATCTCCAACCTTCCATTAGAATTTTTCTTCTACTCAAAACATATCCTTCAGGATTACCTTTAGTGATAGTTTGATAAGTGATTTCCCTCAGGTTTTTGTTTGTAAATGTGTATTCAATCTTAAAAGGATATTATACTGAGTATATAATTATTGATTGGATGCTATTTTTTCCTCACATTCTACGTGGTCTTATGGTTTCCTTTTTTGTTGAGAAGCCAGCCATAGAACTTTCTACTGCTCCTTTGAAAGTAATGTGACGTTTCTGGCTGCACTTATGTGTATGTTTTGTTTTGTTTTTCAAATTAATCAGCCTTTTCACTCCAGTGTGGATTCCTTTGTTTATTCTACTTGGGTTGGACTTGTTGAATACCTGAATCTGTGTCTTTCACAAACTTTGTAAAATTCTTAGCAAGTATCTTTCCAAATATTGCTTTAGTTCCATTTCCTCTCTTCTCTCTTGGGTTCAATTAATGTAAAATTTCTTACCCTTTCTATTTAAAAAAAATTTTTTTTTAATATTTCTATTTATTTTTGAGACAGAGAGAGACAGAGCATGAGCAGGGGAGGGGCAGAGAGAGGGGGAGACACAGAACCCGAAGCGGGCTCCAGGCTCTGAGCTGTCAGTACAGAGCCCGCCGGGAGACTCAAACCCACAAACTGTGAGATCATGACCTGAGCCAAAGTCAGACACTCAACTGACTGAGCCACCCAGGCACCCCTTACCCTTTCTATTTTTTTTAAAAACTTCTTTCCCTTTCCATTTTTCATTAAAGATATTTTCTTCTAACCTATTTCCAACATCACGAATTCTTTTTCAGGGTCTAAAACTGTTAGTAAGCCTATTTATTTAGTTTTAAATTCCAGTTATTATATTTTTCCATTTGAGAATTTTTATTTAGCTCATTTTCTTTCTTTTTTAATTTTTTTATTGTTTATGTTTGAGAGAGAGAGAAAGACAGAGAGCAAGCAGGAACGGGCAGAAAGAGAGGGAGACACAGAATCGGAAGCAGGCTCCAGGCTCTGAGCTCTCAGGACAGAGCCTGATGCAGGGCTAGAACTCACAGACCGCGAGATCATGACCTGAGCTGTAGTCAGCTGCCCAACCAACTGAGCCACCCAGGCGCCACTGGCTCATTTTCAAATATGTGATTTCAATTTTTATAGTTTCCAGTTCTCTGCTAAAATATTCAAACTGATCTCTTATCCCCCAAGAACATAATAAATGTTGTTATTTAAAGCCTCTAATAATACTTACAATAAATGAAGTTCTGATGGGCTTCTTTTAATTCCTCCCCCCGAAACCCCAGTTTTCATCATGTTGTTCAGTTTCCTTATAATGTTGGTCATCTTTAATTATAAATGATTTTAATTTTTAATTTTTTTATTTTAGAGAGAGCATGAGTGGGAGAGAGGGGCAGAGAGAAACAGAGACACAGAGAGAGAGAGAGAGAGAGAGAGAGAGAGAGAGAGAGAGAGAATCCTAAGAGGGCTCCACACTCAGCATGGAGCCCAACGCAGGCATTGATCCCACAAGCTTGGGATCATGACCTGAGCTGAAATCAAGAGTTTGAAGCTCAACCAACTGAGCCACCCAGGCATCTCTAATAATATACTGGATATAGTATTTAATGAGCTCTCTCTATAAAAATTCGAAGCATAAGAAACAAACCACCCAGATACTTTGATTTGCTTTTCACATGTGTCCGGAACTACT